>NW_007730843.1:0-22391 GCF_000696425.1 Galeopterus variegatus | reverse complement strand
CAGAGCTAAATTTTTTTTTTTTTTTTTTTTTTTTTTTTGTCTTTTGTCTTTTTTCCGTGTCCGGCAACGGATCGCAACCCTCAGTGTTGCCCCCGTACCGGACCGGGGACCGGCAACAGGATCGCAAGCCTCGGCATTGCTCCCGCGCCTCGCTCAGCCAGTGAGCGGGAGCCGGTCTGTATGTGGGATCCGAACCCTCGGACGGGAGCGCCACCGCACTTCCGAAGCGGCGCACTATCCAGTGCGCCACCGGGCCGGCCCCACAGAGCTAAATTCTGAGGGCAACATGGAAACACCTGCAGTGCTGTCATCCATCACCAGCCTGGTCACGGGCCCAGCCCGTGTGTGTTCCCCCTTTGTCCTAAGGCCTTGCTAGGCAAAGGGCGCGTGAGGCCCAGCAGCGTCAGCAGCACGTGGGAGCCTGTTAGAAATGCAGACCCCAGCCCCATCCCGCACCTACTTGACTGGAATCTGCATTCCACCAAGATTCCCAGGAGATTCTCAGACACATTCAAGTGTGAAAGGCATTGAACTAAGGCAGCTCCGCTCTAAACCCAAAGAGCTGGCAGGCCTCAGGTGGCCCTGCCTGGCTCCCCTGGTCCTCTGAAAGGAGGATCTGTGCTCCCTGCCTCACCCTCCCAGATGGCCCCTCATCCATCCTAACCCTCTCCTTTTTTCAAATAAACAATAAGTTTTTAAAAATTTGCTTTTAAGGGCCGGCCCGGTGGCGCACTGCTACAGTGCACCGCTTGGGAAGCGCGGCGGCGCTCCCGCCGAGGGTTCGGATCCCACATACAGACCGGTTCCCGCTCACTGACTGAGCGAGGGGCGGGAGCAACGCCGAGGGTTGCGATCCTGTTGCTGGTCCCGGTCCGGTACGGGCACGACACTGAGGGTTGTGATCCGTTGCCGGTCACGAAAAAAGACAAAAAGGAAAAAAAAAATTTGCTTTTAATTGTGGTAAAATACACATAATATAAAATTTACCATCCTAACTATTTTTTTTTTTTTTTGTCTTTTTCCGTGTCCGGCAACGGATCACAACCCTCAGTGTCACCCCGCACCGGACCGGGACCGGCAACGGGACCGCAACCCTCGGCGTTGCTCCCGCGCCTCGCTCAGCCAGTGAGCGGGAACCGGTCTGTATGTGGGATCCGAACCCTCGGTGGGAGCGCCGCCGCGCTTCCCAAGCGGCGCACTATAGCAGTGTGCCACCGGGCCAGCCCCCCATCCTAACTATTTTTAAGTGTATCATTCAGTAGTGTTCAGTCCACACTGTCATGCAGCCATCACCACCACCCATCACCAGACTTTCTCATCTTGCAAAACTGAAATTCTGCACCCATTAAACAACTCCCCATTTCCCCCCTCCCTATCCCCTGGCAACCACTATTATATACTTTCTGTCCTTATGATTTTTGACTACTCTTAAATACCTCATATAAGTGGAATCATAGGGTACTTGTCCTTTTGTGACCAGCTTACTCTACTTAGCATAAAATATCCTCAAGGTTCATCCATGTTGTAGCACACCTCAGAATTCCTTTCCTTTTAAGGCTGAGTAATATTCATTGTATGTATATACTACATTTTGTTTATCCGTTCATCTATGGGATGCTTGGTTTGCCTCCACCTTTCAGCTATTGTGAATAACGCTGCTATAGACCGTGGTGTACAAGTATCTGTTTGAGTCCCTGCTTTTGGATATACATTCAGAAATGGGATTGCTGGATCATATGGTAATTCTATTTTTAATTTTTTGAGGAACCACCACACTGTTTTCCATAGTAACTGTTTACATCGCAACCAACAGTGCCCAAAGATTCCAGTTTCCCTACATCCTCGCCAACACTTGTTATTTTCTGGGTTTTTTGATAGCAGCCATCCTAATGCATGTGAGGTGGCATCTCACTGTGGTTTGATTTGCATTTCCCTAATGATTAGTGATGTTGAGCACCTTTTCATGTGCTTATTGACCATTCATATATTTTCTCTGGAAAATGTCTGTTCAAGTCCTTTGCCCATTTTTTAGCCAGTTTATTGTTTTAACTGCCCTTTTTTATTTATTTATTTATTTTATTTATTTTTTTTAACTACCCTTTTGCTAGACCTAATGACCTGAAGCCACACCTCTCACCAGCTGGTTTCACCAGGCTGAGGAATCCTGGGTTCAGCCTCTCTCCTCTCTCCAGCATGTGATGGGGGCCGGTTCTTCCTCCACGCACACCAGCATGTTCTGTCCTGGCTTTTCCTTCGCTCAGGGTATTAACAGCCTGTTTCTGGAGGAGCGGCGACTTGCATGTGGTTTTTGCTATCCCCTGTCCAGCCGGAGCTCTCCAACTCTCAGAGACTGCTTGCCTCCAACCTCGGGAAAAGCCACCTTCCCTTCATCCTTCCAGCCCCTCCTGCCCAGGCTGCCTCTTCTGCATGCCCAAGGCCAACACCGCTATGGTTCATTTCGAAGCCGTTCCGCCTAGCCGTGGGCTGCCCTCTGGAGTGGCTCCTGAGCTCTTACAGGCTCACGGTGAACGAGACATCTGCACATAATGCCGAGTCAAGATCTCCAGCAGGACAGATGGGCAGGCAGCCCTGGCCACACAATCTAAGAACTGTATGGTCCTTGAAGGATGAGAAGTTGCCAGACAAAGAAAGGGGAAGTTAGAAGCACAGCGTGAACAAAGATCTGGAATCATGGAAAGGCTCCCGCGATGGAGAACGGTGGCAAGACCGGGAGCCAGGAGGCAGGGGAGAGGCCCACAGAAAAAACTGGAAGGGTGGCCTTGAGATAGTTTTGTCACCATGATTAGGGCTTTAAGTGCCAGAGAGAAGATCTGTATCTTCCATCTCCTACGTGCTCCGTTGGATTTCCTGTCGGCTTTCCAGGCCGGGGTTTGATTCCATCCCCCTCCCTCCCTCCTTCCCTTCCTGTCTCAGAACGGCTACTGTTGGGTACTTAGGATACCTTAATTGTGTTAATATATGACATACTGTCTGTGATGGGAAATCACTGGGTTCCTAGTCTCTTCCTCCCCTGCCAGTGCCAGAGAGGCCACCAGGCGTTCGGCACACCTGTGCCCGGGGCAAGCCTCTGGAAGGACTCAGCCTGGGGCGAGGCCTCTTCTTGACCCGCCGGCTGCCCACCTCTCTCGCTTACCTGCTTGCCCTTGGAAACTCAGGGCCGATCATGGCCACGGGAGTAAGGGAGCTGGCATAGAAAGACAGCAGAGGTGCAGAGACGTGACGTCAGGCTCGCACTGGATTTTAGGTAGAAATGCTACAGTATTGGACTTAGGCAGGCCCCGCGGCACTGTTTTGGAGAGTGGTTTGGCTGCTGGAAGTCCTCGGGTTCTGAGCACTCTGTCTTGTCTGATAATTATGCTCTTTTTAACCACAGCCTGGTCCACAGGTGAGAAAGCTAACTGCTTCTTCTATCTAAAGTGCATTTATTTTTCTTTGCCTCGGTTACATAGTTCCTGTTTGAAATAATTCTTATTTCTAACTCCTTCATTTCTATACTAGAAGTTTTAAAATTTCAAATGTTAACATATTTCTAAATATGTCACTCATGCATTCAGTCATACATTCATCAACAAATATCTTTTGTATTCCTGTTGTGTGCCCGGCACCGTACTAGGAGCTGGACGTACAGTCATGAGCAAAATAGAGATGGGTTACCAGGTATGGAGGTGCCAAAGTCAGACAAGCTGTTGCTCCAGCTATTGTCCTCCCACCAAAATAAAACATTTTTTTCCAAATAAAACATTTTCCTTCTTTGCCAAAAGAACATTCTCATTACAGAATTCCCAGACAATCTTCAGCTCATTCATAGTTCTGATTCTTGAATACAACCACTGTTTAACACCTTGGTGTTTCTATTCTGTTGTGTGTGTGTTTTTTAAATGTGTTCACTTCATTATAGATTCGTAAACATTGAGTACATGTGCCAAGATATTCTCAGTCATTCTCCTTTGGTTGGTTATAGAGGTAGTTTCCATTTTTCTTTTATTATTCTCATCACCGAAGCTCATTGTGCTAAATCTATTACTGTTAAATCAACCCCTCTTAGTGCTTAGCATTAATCTGCTGTTTTCCTTAAAACACAATTGGCCATCATGCTCTTTCAGCAAAATATTTACTAAGCACATGTATCTACACATAACTTTTTTTCTTTTTTTTTTTTTTGTCTTTTTTTGTCTTTTTCCGTGTCCGGCAACGGATCTCAACCCTCAGTGTTGCCCCCGCACCGGACCGGGGACCGGCAACGGGATTGCAACCCTCGGCGCTGCTCCCGCGCCTCGCTCAGCCAGTGAGCGGCTGGTCTGTATGTGGGATCCGAACCCTCGGGCGGGAGCGCGGCCGCGCTTCCCAAGCGGCACACTGTAGCAGTGCGCCACCGGGCCGGCCCATAACTTTTTTTCTTGAACTCTACACATTTTGGTACAAATGAAATCTTTAATGAAGCTTTTTAAAGCCTTAATGGGGCTGGCTGGTGGCTTACTTGGGAGAGCATGGTGTTAATAACACCAAGATCAAGGGTTCAGATCCCCTTGCTAGCCAGCCACCAAAAAGAAGGGAAAAAAAAGAAAGAAAGAAAAAGATAAAAGCCTTATTGTATTCAATTCTACTTAAATATAGAAAGTTCACTGGTTGTATGACCTTAGGCAAGTCCCCGTCCTTCCCTGTGCCTGAGTTTCACAGACCATAAAGGAGGGGATTGGACCGCCCCTGCCAGCTCTGATGATGTTCTGTTTCTGTCCCAGAAAGGAGGAAGCTGATGGGGGAGGCAGATGCTTTAACTCCCCATACCTGCCAGTTGTCCTCTGCACTCTGCTCCTCATCTGTGTCACCTTCCCTATCTAAAGGCCCTGTGTTCTAGGCAGAAAACCTGCTTCAGGTCCCAGCTCTGCTTCTTGTGTGCAACCTCGTTGTAGTCTCTTAATCTCTCCAGAGCACGAGTGTCCTCATCTTGAAAGGGGGATAAGAAACTGTGAGGGAGTTGATGTGTCAGAGTTTCCAGATTTAAGATCTCATTACCTGTTAACTTTTGCTTCTCCCCCACAGCCCAAGTTGGAGGTGAGTCCTCAGTTTACCAGACCTCCTTTTGGCCTCTTGCTGCATGCAGAGTGTTATGAAAAGAGTAAGAGAAACACCACCAGTCCCTTCCTGCCGGGAGCTTACATCTGGATGGGGGAGCCTCACAGAGGAGGGGTTAGGGAAATGCACAACGGTGGCTGCAGTACGAGCACAGCCAGGCTCTGAGAGGGAAGGTTTAGGCAAACGTGGGCCTCAGTGGCAGCAATGCCAAAGGTTCTGGGACCAAAGCCACTTGGTTTGGTGCTGGCCTTAGTGCCCCCCACCCTAGTCCTCCAAATCTGAAGAGTCCTAGGGGCTGCCTGTGGAGCTTCATGCCCTGTGGCCTGTTCTAACATTGTGCCCATCCAGTGAGTAGTTATTGTATTTTTCAGTTCTAAAATTTCCATTTTTTAAAAATATTTCATTTCTCTGCTGAGATTATTTTTTTTATACACTTCAACAGTGTTTGTTCTTACTTCTTGGATTATGGTTATCATGTCTTAAAGTCTCTAATTCCAATATCTGCCTTATCTTGGGATTGGCATCTGTTGATTGTCTTTTTCCTTGTGAGATGTTAGATTTCTCTGGTTGTGTACTGAATAGTTTTGGATTGTATTGTAGACATTGTAAATATTACGTTATGAGACTCTGGGTCTTGTTTAAAGCCTATGGAGAATGTTGGTTTTGTTCATTCGTGTGTTTGTTTTAGCAGGTAATTGCTTAGTTAGGTTCAGGCCAAAAGTGTCTGTCTGTCTTCTGTAAGCTGTGTTTCCAATGTCAGTTCGGTTTTCACGTCTTTGTTGTGCTGTTTGGATCTGTTTCATGTCATGCACCAAACAGTGGCCAGTTTGGGTCCATTCATAGTTAAGTTCTCAAAGTCTTTGATAAGCTGTTTATGGTTGAGGTGGAATATTGGGGTCTAAAAGTTTTTTTTAAGTTTTTTAGGTTTTTTTAGTTTTTAGGCCCTTTGCTTGTGTAACCTTGCAGCTGGAGTGTGCTTGTTTGCAAAGAACCCCTAAAAGTTGGTTAAACAGTAGTCAGCTTCTTGGGTTTCTGTGGCTCTGCTGCTTGCTTGATTGAGCCACCTGAATTCGCAGAAACTGCTTGCCGAAGATATGTTTAGAAATTGAAACTAACAGCACCTACTTAACCACACATTTCCTGCCTCTGTAAAGCTGCTGGAAGCCCCACCAGCTTGGGTGACTCTGCCTGGATACAGACAGGGCTAATAAAAGGCTTGCATGCCTGCTCAAGAAAAGTATATAACCACAGTTCTCCCTGCACGCAGGGTCCAGAATCTCAGAATGGGGATTCACCTAGGTCCTGCTAGTGTTCCTGTCCCACTAGAATAATAAACTTCCTGACTCTCCATCTCTCCAAGTGACTGAAATTATTTCCTCGCCGAGTTCTTTCCATAACAGGGTCAGATCCATGCATGTGCAATTTAGGGATGAGCCCGGGAGTTCATATTGCAACTTTATGGGATTGATATCGTGAGCCACCTCCTGTCCTTCATAGTCTCTTCAAAACTTTCTGGCTCCCAGGCTCCCCACATCCACCTCCTTCCTGGTTCTCTGGTTTGAGAGCTGCAGCTTTAGATTCTTTGCTCTACCACATGCTTCCTGTGACCACAACTCCCTCTGGGGTCAAGCGAAGAGAAGATGGAGAGAGAAAAAGAGCCAATAGGGATTCCTCCACAGTCTGAGGACCATAAATCCTCTGGTCAGAGAGAAGAGTTCCCCTCCCTTGGAGTTTTAGGTGCCTGTCCAGCTGTTGTGGTGGGTTTGCTGTGAATTAGATACCCGATGACTGATGACAACTGTGGGATGTGTTGTGGGTCACCCAGAAGGCCAGATGAAGTCCTGAAATGAAAAACTGTGATCCCAATCTGTAACTCCTTGCCACCTGCCAGAATGTAACCTTCCTGAGGTCAGAGGCCTTTGTTGCTTTGTTCATGATGTCCAAGTGCCCAAAGTGCCTGGCATATCGTGGGCACTCCACAAATATGTGATGAGTTTGGCGAATTATTATTTTTGTTAATAGAAGATCCTACCATTTACTGTGTACAGATGTTCTAAATCTATCAAACCCAATGTTCCCATTCTATGACAGATATCTTGAAACATCTTTACTGTACTGAAATGAAATTTCATAAATAATATAATCTGTCCACATACAGATTTTGAGAACCAGAATACTGCCTCTGGGGGATACTGGCTGTGTTGCCCAGACTGTGCACCCAGGACGGGACCCTCTTTCTTCATGCTGCAGGAGTGTTGGCTGCCACCAGCTCACAACTGAGGCTGAAGAGAGTCACATATATGCCCCTGGGGGAAGGGAACCATATCCAGTGACTGGCTGATGCAGGGCCAATGCCCCACCCCTACTGCTTGGATCTGAGACATCCCAGAAGGGCCACCCCAGGTCTGAGCTCCCAGCTGAGGCCTCCGCTGTGACTGTATCCCCGCTCAGGTTCTTCCTCTGCCCAGTCCTGCATTCTTTGCTCTTGCAGGTGTTTCTGAGAGCACGCCTTGATTTATACTTTGCTCATAGATCTCCCTTTTAGAGTGTTTCCTGAGGAACTCTACCTCAGATGATGCCCTGTCACACGAAGGAGTAATAAAGGAAATGTCATTTATAATAAAGCACATTCTCTGCATGTCCCTGCTCAGGCATGGCTGTACCTGAACCTCGCAACATCGGCATCTCAGGTCCCACCTCAGACCTGCAGGATGGAATCTGCACTTTGACAAGGTCCCCAGGGGAGAAGCACTGCTCCAAGAGATGTCACAAGAGTCAGATGCTTGTACCTAACTGATTGTACTGACACAAATGTGGTCCAACACATGGGCGTCACATGGCCCCTCAAAACCACAAGTGGCAGTGCAGTCAGTGGTGAGATTTTCCAAGTCGGTGAAAAACTCTTGATCAAGAGCCAAAAAAAAAACACACTATGAAACTCCCTCAATTTACACAGTAGTTGCGTTCCTGGAAAATTAAGTGTGCAAGAGCTACTTTGTCATGTAGGATACAGAACATTTCCTCATTGTGCATTATTGCCCCACATATTGCAGGAGATCCTTGGGCCCTGCCCTTAGACACAGCAGCCTCTGGCATGGTAATGACTGAAAACACCTCCAGAACTTCCCAGACTGTCCCCTAGGGGTCATTACTGTCATCGTTGAAACCATTAGTCTTCCAGGAAAAACCCTGTGCTTGGAGCTTTACATGCTATTTATCTTTTTTCTTTTTTGGCAGCTGGCCAGTATGGGGTTTACATGTTATTTATCTAATCCTACCAATAAGCTGAAGAAGTAAGTGTTATTATTCCCTCTCTTTAACTAAGAAAATCAAGTTCAGAGATGTTAAGCAATTTGTCCAAAGTCACACAGCTATTAAGTGGGGAAGCAAGCAGCATTTGGACCCACATCTGCCTGTCACCAAAGTCCAACTTTCCCTCTATGGGTTGCTTTGCAGGTGCTTGTAGTTATCAGGAGTTGCATTGTCACTAGGCCATGGCCAGGTTTGTTTATAACAGAAAAGAATCAACTTTATTTAGGGCCCACCCTCCTGTGTAAACACAGGGTAACTATAGGAACTTGAGGCTTAGAGTAACCAGGCCTCCCTGGGGAACCCCTACTATAACAGCCCCATGCCCTCAGACCCTTGGTTGGCAGATGGAACCACAGCCCCAGGCCCCCTTTCTCAGGTGGCACCAAGTGACTGTCCATCCCTGACACACCACAAACGACCCACAGAATGGCAGGCCTAGATCGGAGAGGCACGAAGGACAGTGTCTCTGAGAGCCCCTCTCATTTCCCACACCTGGGCTCAGAGGGAGCAGGGTTGCTCAGTGTCAGCTCAGATGCCATGCCACCAGCAGGTCATCCTCTTATCCCCACCACTGCCGTCTGGGCTTCCGCTGCCCTTTCCTTGGACATCCACACCCCACATCCTTTTTTTGGAGTAAAAGCAAATGTAAAGCATCTTAAAACCCTGGGTGAAGACTCCCTTGTTCTCAGGTGGGCCTATTTCCTCATATTTGTGAGCTCCTGGAGCACAGGGAATGGGTCTCCGCCTTTGCATCCCTCCCACCCTCACCTTCGCTGCCAGCCCCGGTGTCTTACAGTCAACAGTCCTATGAATAAGGGCTGACTTGAAAGGATCCAGCTTGAGAACTGACCCATAGCAAGCATCCCCTGCATGCTAAGGGCACCACCGTGGCGATTGCTTGCCTCTGCGCTCCTGTATCTTGCAACAACCCTAGGGGATCGATATTATGAACCTCATTTGACAGATGAGGAAACCGAGGTTGAGGAGAGATGGTAACTTCCTACGTTAGAGTTAGTACAGAGATTGGACCTTAGCCTGTTGACTCCAAATGCTTTCCTTTACCCCAGTGCGTCTCAACCCCGGCTGCCCATTAGATTCACCCAGGGAGGTTTTTAAAAATCTGATGCCTGGATCTCGCTCCCAGAGATTCTGATTTAATTGGTCTGGGACAGTCAGACCTACTTTTTAAAAACCTCTCCATATAGGTCTAGTGAGCAGCCAGGATTGAGAACCACTGCGCCTCACTTTGCATTAGCTTGACCTTGAGCGAGGCTTTGAAGGATGGCTAAGTTCGGCAGGTATCAGTGGGCGCAGACAAAAGCGTGGAGGTAGGAATGAGAAGGGAGGACGGACAGCGCGTTGTCCCCAGGCGGGGTGTCCGCAGACAGCCTCGCACAGGACTGGGGCTGAGGGGCAGCTCTGTGTGTGCCTGCGCCCCCTGCTGGTGGAATCCTGCTCAGCTTCTTCCCGCTTTGGGTCCGGCTGGAGCTGAGGGTGTGGAGAGAAGAAAGTCACCGCCCAGTTGTGTCGGTCCAGCTCCTCCCAAATGCTGTCACCGAGATGGGATTAAACGCCCCCGAGGATTTCATAAGGGAAAGTAACTGTGTGAAAGAATCTAAGGAGGGAGCTGGGAGGGCCTCCAGACTGCCGTGCGAGTCTGAACCTGAGTGAAGGAGGCAGGCCGGTGCAGAGGGCGCTCGAGGCCGCCCGTGCCTCGCGGTCCCTGCGGCAGTCAGGCCTCGTCTGGGAGCTGCGCCGGGGAGGCCCGGCCTCAGCACAGACACGGCGGTGGGTTTCAAAGGGCTGCAGCTGGGCCTTGTGCTAATTTGAGGGTCATTCTCATGGCCACCGCGCCAGTGCCATGGAATGTAGGAATGTGGGCGTTAAGCCAAGGCTGCCCGGGCATACCCCGCCGCTTCGTGGGTATATGATGGTGCGCAAGTCTCTCAACCTTCCCGCGCCTCGGTCTTCTGTCTGTAGCGTAGGCACACTGCAAGAGCGCATGCGTCAGAGGACTGCCCTAATGATAAGTGAAGTGCTCGGCACGTGGTAGAGAGTCCGTACTCGTTAGCTGTGGCTACTAGAACCTTTAGCTATGCCCGTGTCACTTGGAAGGGTGTAAAGATACAGTCTGTTCCGAAAGGAAAACTTCCTTTTATATAGTGCAACCAAATACTTATGGACAACATGTTCACAGCTGCCCCCGTGGTGGGGACGGTGGGGGTCCTTCCTGCTCTGGCCCCGACCCACCACTCCCGCCTCCACATCCAGTGGGTAATGTGGGCCCCTCCATCCACCCAGGGCCGTGGCTCCGTCAGATTTTCTTCTTCCTGGAGCTGGTGAGGAGATTCAGGAGCTGAGCAGGAGGGGAGAGAAGGAAAAGGGCCCTTCACGTCCAGCCTCAGAAGGGAACACCCACAAGGGCAGCGCACCTGTCTTTTGCCAGCAGTGACAGCCTCACAGCTTTGGTGCATTATTATGCTAAGAGCATCTCTATTTTGGGCGGGGGGCGGTGAACTTGGTGGTCTGCCACGTTGTTGACGGATTTGTGTGAGAAACACCTGGGAAGATGTGGTTTCGGGAGGCCAGGGCGAGTGTTGTGCGGGGCGGGAATGGGCCGCCCGCAGAGGAGGTGGGTGAAGGTTCACGTGGTGGGGGGCGGGTGAACCAAGCCTGGAGAGCCTGGGGGTGGTGACCAGGGAGGAGGCCTGGCAGGGCCCCTGGGAGCAGGACTCAGGGCCTGGACCAAGGCTCCAAGCAGGAAGTATGTTGATTTGTGAGGGAGTTGGAGGAAGGAAAGAGTCTGTGCAGCAGCAGCCCACACCCCAGGGCAGCTGCTACTTCCCTCCTCGGGGGTGTGGGCAGATCCGGCAAGTGCCTGCTGGAGCCCCACACCCGATACCGGCCCCAACTAGACCCGTCACTGGTCTGTGCCTTTCTTTCTCCTCAGGACGGGCTTGGCCTTGCTCATTCCAGAGTGGCCCAGAGGCTGTGAGACCTGGGTCGAGTCCTTGCTCTGCAGCCCAGACTTCCTCCCTGTCCTCCCGGTGACCCCATCATCTCTGCCATCCCATGCTCCCTGAGCCAAGTGACTAATGCACAGAAACCACCCCAGGAAGAGCAGAAACCAGGCCAAAGTCTGAAATGGAAACCGAGCCCAGAGGGGTGTGGTTGATAACCTGGGTGGCTCACTGAGGCTCAGGGGGAGGAGGAGAGGGGCAAAGTGAGAAGAGGGGCAGGTGGAGGGAGTGAGTGCGGGAGGGACGGGGAGAGGTTTCCCACTAGAGTGGAAGCTCCACAGGGGCAGGAACCAGGCCTGGCTCAGGTACCCAGGGCATGCAAGTAACGGGCACATGCTTTGAGTAGCACTCAAAGAACATTTGTTGCTTGACTGATCGATTGAATGACTGTTTGATTTTGAACAAATTCACCTAGAAGGGCTGCACAGGGATGGTGGAAATGGGGTTGGGGTGAGAGGAGCCAGCTTGCTTCCTAGGAGACACACAGACTTTAAACAAAAGTGGCAGGAATTTTTATGTTCCCCAGAATGGCAGCCCTTTTGAGAAGTCACAGCAGGGTCAAGAGAAGGATCTAGAGTGCACACCTCAGGGAGTGGCCTCCAACTGATCCTGTGCCCAGAGTCAGTCACCAATGTCCCACGAGCATCCCAGAAGGAAGGCGACCGAGCAGGCAGAGGAGGCATCTCTCTGGATGTGCTGTGCAATTGCTTCCTGCCATGTGCTTATGTTCACACACTGTTCAAGGTGGACACCTGCATGGTCTGATAGGGTAGCCAACTGGCCACATGTGGCCATTGACACTTGAAATATGGCTAGACCAGACTGAGATGTTCAGTAAATATAAAATACACTTGGACTTTAGAGACTTGGTATGAGAAAAAATGTAAAATATCTCATTCATCCTTTTTCATATTAATATGCTGACATAATATTTCAAAGATGTTAGGCTAAATTTACCATTATTAAAGTTAATTTCACCTGTTTCCTTTTACTTTTAATGTAGCTGTTAGGACATTTAGAATTACGTGTGTGGCTTGCATTCTACTTCTGCTGGAGAGTAGCGCCCCGCACACATCCTGCACTTGCTTTTTTCACATAAGATATTGTGGAAATCGATCCAGATTGATATGTGTGGAGCAGCCTCATTCTTTTCAGTGGCCACATGGTATATAAATGCATAAGGACACTTTAACGAGGTTTCGACATAGTGAGTTTCAGTGATTACAGAATCCCCAAGAATTTAGTGCTGGGAGCTGTGAGTCTTCCACCTCAGAGTTTAGGGGCACAAAGGGAATTCCAAGTGGGACCTTCCAGGTTGCAGGTAGTGGGTAGACTTAGGGTTAGATGTATGGATGGGTGAGTTGTCACATAGAATGACCCATATGCCATTGGGGGGACATGTTATGTGCTGAAGGATATTGGGCAAAGTCCACAATGGGAGGTGAAGAAAGAGGAAGAGGAAACAGGAAATAAGTAAACAAAGGACCAGTCAGAGAGATATTGAAAAACCAGGATGGCTCAGGATGACAGAGGTCAAAGGGTAAGAAGAATATCCTAAGGGAGGAGGAAGTCAAGAATGGGCAACGTCCCAGTGGCAGGGGCTCTAACTTCTGCAGAGGGTTTTCAGATTTGTGACTTTAAAAAAAAATCATTATGTGATTTTTAAAAAATATATAAGCTATTTTCACATTAAACATATATTAGTCATTTAATATATAGTTATTGAGGTCCTTCTGCATGCCAAGCCCTTTTCTAGAGTTGGGGTTCAGAGGTAAATAAAATGGTCAAAATTCCTCCTCTTAGGAAGCTTATATTTTAGTGCAGGGGGGAAAGATAGTAAACAAGCTAACAAATTAATAAGAATTCAGGTATTATATACAAGTACCAAAAATGAAATGGGCTAGTGACTGGGGTGGGTGGTGGCACGGCATCATCAAGGAAGGCCTCTCTTTGGAGGTGACATTTCAGCGGAGATGTGAACAAGGAGAAGGGGTCAGCCAAGTGAACCCCAGAGAGGTAAACAGGAGACTGCAGCTAAACGCTGTAACGGCCATGGGAGGCTCGCGTGGCTCTATTCCAGTTTGGAGGGTGGGGAAGAACTTCCAAAAGTGGCCCCTGAGGAAAGTCTCAATGGATGAGCTCGCACTCGTCTGGGGCAGAGCCCGGCTGGCCCAGTGGGCTGGAGTGTGGGAGGCAAGACGAGGCTGAGAGGTGAGAGGGCATGCATCCCGGGCCTGGCAGGACAGGCCATGGCAGGACAAGTGGACTATATCCCGAGGGCAGTAGGTGGACATTGAAGGTTTTAAGCAGGATAGAGATATGATTGGCTTGGAAAATAAGGAAGATCACTTCCACCACTATGTGGAGAAGGGCTGGAGGCAGGGGGACAGTGTAGGGGGGGCAGGAGTCATCCAGGTGACAGAGGAGGTATCCATGACAATAGAGGACAGAGGAAGGGACAGGGAGGACAGTTTTAGAGGGGGATGGAACTGACAAGACTTCTGTCTTGTTTGAGGATGACTGAGAGGAAAAGATCAGATTTGGGGTTTGGAACAGTGGATAAAGGGTGCTACCCAGTAGATACAGAAGACACGAGCAAGAGCAGGTTCAGAAAGAAGAAACTGGGCTATAACCATGTAAAGGAGTACTCAGTCATGAACAGGAGTGAAGTACTGACACATGCCACAACATTGATGAACCCTGAAAACAATACACTAAATGAAAGAAATCAGACACAAAAGACCACTTACTGTACGATTCCATTTATTTGAAATGTCCAGAATAAGTAAATCCACAGAGACAGAAAGTAGATTAGTGGCTGCCAGGGGCTAGGAGAAGGGAATGGGGAGCAATTGCTAATGGGTAAAGGGTCGGTTTTTGGGGTGATAAAAAAATGTTCTGCAAGCAGTGGCAGTGGTTGCACAATGTTGTAAATATACTAAAATCCACTGAATTGTACACTTTAAAGTGGCTAAAGTGATGAATTTTATGTTATATGAATTTTATCTCAATAAAAAAGTTCAATTTTTAAAAGAGAGCAGGGCTGGGATCCAATGATGAGTTTGGTTTGGGAGATGTGAATTTGGAATGTCTGAGAGCCCTCCAAGTGGAACTGCCCAGTGGGTAGTTGTTTGTGGCCTTTGACTCAGGGAAGAGGCTGCAGATGGAGGTATCAACTCATGGAACCGCAGAGGTGCCACTCCAGCCTGGCACCACCCTCTCCTTCCCGCCAGCCAGCTGCAGCCTTCAAAAGCCCCTGCCAGCTGCATTATATCTGTGCCCACGGAGACACGGACTGAGTCACCCTTTATCTGCCTTCATTGCAATGCAGATTTTTCTGCTTTCATGTGAGGAATGAGGGAGAAGCAAAGATCAAAGACTTCCCTCTCTGGTCTGCGTAATGCACACAGCATGACAAAAAGAGCTGCCAAACAAGATGGCAGAACAGACAGTCGCCAGCATCACTCTCTCCCACAAGTCAACCAATTTACAACTACTAAAGAGCAATGACAGCCACGCAGGGGCTGCTAGAGCTCAGAGGAAGAGGAAAAGAGACCTACAGAGTTCATGAAGGTGGGAGAAGCCACAACGAGAGAAAGAAAGGACCACTCTGACAGTTTCAAATCCCTGTTGTTTCAAGGCTAGAGCTGGTGAGTGCACAGAGCAAGGGCAAGAGCTGGCAAAAGCCACAACTGTGCCCTTCCTATGAAGCTGCTTTGAGGTGGCAGGGGAGAAGAGAGTCTCGGTGGCCCCCAAGCCAGCAAGACCACTAATAGGGTTCCTGTGGACCCACACAGGAGCGAGGGGCCACAACAACTGAAAAAAGGAGCCACTCAGAGGCCAGTGAGTCATCGCAAGGGACCGGCACATGGCCGTCCCATGGAGAGTGTTTGGAGCACTGGTGGTGGGGGAGACGGGCCCACTGGGGGAACACTGGGGCACAGCAACGACAGCTGATCAGCGTAGGACCACTCAGTGGAGACTGGTCAGGAATATAGAATTGCAGTAGCTGTAGTTTGCTGAAAAGGCTCAGGCCAGACCAGAGTTTCTACACAACCCAGGTAGAAACCCAGGACCTCACAAGACCCAGAAGTATCTATAAAGTCAACCATTAAAACCCGAGCTGCAAGGGCCGGCCCGTGGCTCACTTGGGAGAGTGTGGTGCTGATAACACCAAGGCTGCGGGTTTGGATCCCATATAGGGATGGCCGGTTCGTTCACTGGCTGAGCGTGGTGCTGACATCACCAAGTCAAGGGTTAAGATCCACTTACCAGTCATTTAAAAAAAAAAAAACCAAAAAACCTGAGCTGCACAAAAAGCCTTCCCCAGGAAATCAGCAGCAAAGCAGCAATTTAGCTCAACCACAGGGCTCAAGTGCTGGTCCCCACAGGAAGTTCCCCCATTTTAGAAGTAAGCAAAGGACAACAAATTAGTTCCAGTGCAGAGATTAAGTGGTGGAAACAGTGAATAATCCAACACGGAACTGAAAGAAAAAACAAAATACGCACAGATCAGGGAAGTTTGATGTTAACTAGAAAAGGTCTAACACCACCAAAGAACACCTGTAAAACCCAGAAGGACCAGAAGTCCCTAGGGTCCCAAGCCAGGGAAGGGGGAAGGCCATGGGCCTCAATACCCTCCCCCCCATCAGCAACCAGCCCAGTAACAACCACTGAGCCACTGCAGGAAATGCCCTGGGCTCCTGAGCTGGGGTGGGGGTGGGCCAAGGGCTTCAGCCACACCCCCCTGAAATCTGCATCCGTCCCAGCAAGGACCACCAAGGCACCGCTGAAAGCCCCCTGGTCTCCCCTGCTGGAATGAGGGGAGTGCCATGGGCCTCAACCACACCCCTGTCCTTCCTACTCCTCCCACCGTATTTCCTTCTCCCTCTTCCGCCTTTCCCCTCTCTGCCTCCCCCCAACTACTCTACAACAACATCTTAGAACGCAAAATAATAATAAAAATAAATAAATTTTTTTTAAAAAGCTGCCAAGGCAGACCTGGTCCACCAAGACATACTTTTTATTGTAGGGCACGACCTTAGTGTCAATTCTACAGGACCACAGAATCCCACTTTTGCCAGTGTCAGCTCTGGGAATTACTCACTGGTTGCTTTCTCTGGGGTCAATTTTTTTTTTTCCTTTTTGTCTTTTTTCGTGTCCGGCAACGGATCGCAACCCTCAGTGTCGCGCCCGCACCTCGCTCAGCCAGTGAGCGGGAACCGGTCTGTATGTGGGATCCGAACCCTTGGCGGGAGCGCCGCCGCACTCCCAAGCGGCACACTGTAGCAGTGCGCCACCGGGCCGGCCCATCTCTGGGGTCAATTTAAACCCAAAGTCTACCTGAAAGTCTCCCCTTATTCACTGTCATCACCAAGAGTGTTTTTATTTTTACTTCTTTGATACTTATCGGCTGAGTTTCTTTTCCACATTTTAGATCTCCATTTAGAATTCTCTCCTTTTACCAAATACAGGGAAAGATTTACCCAGTCATTCAATTAATCACTTGCCACACACTTGAAAGCACAATCAATGCAAATATTTGATCTCTTCACGTGGCTCTTTCATCCTTTTTGGTTTAGTGGGTGAAAAACCTACTAATTATTTCCTCTTCTGAGTCTTATGTTTTAAAGAATGAGTCATTTTGTGGTTTCTCTTTATAATTTATCAGGTAGTGTGTGTATTGATAAATATGCTACTAGGCTATGAACCTCTTGAGGGGTAGTGTATCTTAGGCACCCAGTAAGGGCCTGGCATAAGGTAGGCTGTCCATCTAGGGCTATGGAATGACCTGGAAACACAATTTATTTAATGCCCACGCTCCTAAGCATACTTTTCTTCCTCCTCCTTCCTTCAACTTTCTGAGTCCACATAAAGGCTTTTTTTTTTTTGTAACCATGGCTTGCCCACTTTCTTTTCCTCCATAATTTTATCCAACTGGCTCCTAAAGCAACTCATGGTGGCTATTCAGAGCTCAGATTGAGGGATTTCCTCCTAATGCTTGGATAGGGAGGAATCAAGATATAGACACAGAAACCAGCCCAGGACTCAGAACCAATCAGATGTGGCTTTAAATCCTCTCTCTTTACAGTTGTAGTGGAGTAAGTTTGGGCAGGTTATTTAGACAGGTGCTTCTTAAACTATCTGTGGTAAAGGATCAATTATTTTTACTTTTAAATATTTGATACAACATAAATCAATACTTTTATAAAACACAATACCTTCTGCAAAAGGCAAAATTATAGCAGTGGTACAGGGGAGAGAGGAAAGAGTGAACAGGTGAATCACAGTGGATTTTTAGGGCAGTAGAACTATTCTTTATGATACTGTAATGGTGAATATGTGATACTCTGCATGTGTCAAAAGCCAGAGAACTTTATAGCACAGAGAGTGAGCCTTAATGTAAGTGAATTAAAAAGAAATCATTTAGGGCTAAGGAATCCCAGTATGGAATGCAGAATGTGACAAAACAATTTGGAGTAAAACTATACTACAAATGTATCAGACAAACTCATTAAGGAAGGGGGGAAATGGTGCTGACCTAAGTAACTTTGGAAAAGAGTGGAGTCTATGAGACTAAAGGCAAAAGAAACTGCACATAACACTGTCCTATAGCTGACCAAGTTGTTCCCCATGGGGGTACAGACCAACCATTCTGATAACACTAGAATTGAATATTTAAGGAAATGGTGGATGGTAGCAACCAGGTGCCTCACTGTTGGAATGGAAGGTTATGGGTAAGCAAGGGGAGAAGGCTAGAATGATCCACATGGAAATGGATTGGAGTTAGACATAGTAGTTTGAACTCATGTTTAGCTTAACATAGATAAATGTTACATACAAAATATCTATAGATTGTAGATACATATACAGGTTAGTATACACATATATTTCCTTTCTCTGTCAGCTGAGAGACACCCTGGCAGCAATGGGCACACCTAGCAGCAAGATCTTGGTTTCTAATACAATTCTCCAATAAAAAAGAGCCAGGGCTCCATGGAGAAATAGCTAATTCTAGGACCAAGGCAAGAAATACACAAGATGAGCCGGAGCAACTTGTAGAAGTGCAGAAATTAAGGAAGTGCTTAAACACACACACACACACACACACACACACACACACACACACACACACACACAATGATGAGCTATATCAAAGGAATGCAGGAGCCAAAGCCAATTGAAAGAGCTCTCAATGGCCAAAGATAGAACAATTTGAGCAATAAAATAAAATGGTATGGGGTTATAATCTAAACTATAAAATAAATATCCAGGGGTCCATGCTGTTGTAAATAAATGATTGAATGAATAAACAAACACACGAATAAATGGAGGAGAAAAGACAAATCTCCCATGCAGAAGAATTCCAAATAATTTGTGTGACACAATCCCCTCAAGAAGGTGGAGCATGATTCCCCAACCCTAAAGTGTGGCTAGCACATAGTGACTTCTTTTCAAAGAGTATGGTAAGGAAAGGTGGAAAAGAGTAACTCTACAGGAGAGAAACCTGATAAACACTGGCTCAGCCAGGTGATCAAGGTCGGCATCGACAGTGATAAGTCATGTTGATGGTACGTACCCTTGATGTGATGTGGTGAGAACGGCATTTCACCTCTGTGATCTTCCTCTGATAAAATCATAACCCCAGTCTAATCATGAGAAAAACATCAGACAAATCCCAACTGAGGGACATAATACAAATTCCTAATCAGTACTCCTCAAACTGTCAAGGTCATCAAAAGCAAGTCTGAGAAACTGTCACAGACAAGAGGACATGACAACTAACTGTCATGTGTTATCCTGGCTAGGCTCCTGGAACAGAAAAAGAACATTAGGAAAGAAATATGAATAAAGTATAGATAAATAAAGTTAATAAGGCATTAACTTTACTAATACTGTATCAATACTGGTTTATTAATTGTGACAAATGAAGCATAAGATGTTAATAATAGGGGAAACTGGATGTGGAATATGTAGGTACTCTCTGTAATACCCTTACAATTTTTCTGTAAATCTAAAATTGTTCTAAAAAACCTTATAGAAAATTAATAACCAAAAAGAATTTTTTTTAAAAAACAAAGATACATAAAATATTAATCCCCAAATTTTAAATGATAATATATTTATTTTATATTGTATTTATCAAATTGTAAGGTATAATTGCAACTCTCTTGTGCTAATAAATACACAATGATTATTTAGATTGTTTTTTTGAATAAATATAAGTTATAGCATAATTAGATGCCCTTTATCTAACTTTTAATTTATTTTATTTCAATTCTGTAGAGCAGAGATTGGTAGATTTTCCTGTAAAGGGCTATACGGTCCTTGTCACAACTACTAACTCTGCCATTGTAGCTCAAAGGCAGCCACAGGTAATACATAAAAAGATGGGCGTGACTGTGTTCCAGTAAAACTTTATTTACAACAAACAGTAGCCAGATTTGGCCTGTGGGCCATAGTTTATCAACCCTTTATATAGAGTGTTGCTTTGCGTTGCTTTGCCCCCCATGGATTTTTCACCCCACTTCCACTGGGTGATGGAGATGCAAAGGATCACTCAAAGCCCATCTCTACTGAGCAGTGAGAGGCCCCAAGGTGGTTAATCTCCCTTTGGGATGCTCAAGTGAGAGGCAGCCCTTCTTTGGGAAACTAACACCAAATTGGGGTTCTCTTCCTGCATTTACTTTCCAGACCAGGAAGTTACAGGAAGAGAACAAAGGTGGGGTTACAGTTTAACAATATAGGCTGGTAACTTTCAGTGAAACAAGCCAGATGACATTCCAGTAAGGCAATCAAGGGGTTCTATCAACAACAGTTTGATCTTAGCAAACATTCCTTTGTACAGCAATTCTCAGTATCTTTACATGACAATTGGTAACTAGTCTGTCTTTTGAGCCGGCAACCTGCTGTGCCACAATCATTATCTTGCAACAGAGACTTATAGCCTGAGAGAAATTTCCTGTCCTTGCAAGGTCAATATTTGAAACTGCAAGGCTTTGGAAAACCAGGCCCTGTGAAGTACAGATGCTTTTTAGTATATTCCACAGTAGAGGATCATCTTAGTCAAACATTTGTGAGATTTTTCGATTTCCCCAAGAGTATCTTTGTTTTCAGATCACTATCTTGTGAAGCAATCTGCCTGTATTTATTTTTTATTTCCAGTGAGGCCCCACAAATACAAGCAGTCTTCAAAAAGTTCATGGAAGCATTTGCATTGTATTTTAACTCCATTTTTCCAGGAACTTTTTGAAGTATCCTTGTATGGAAGTGTTTCTAACCACTCTATGAAGTGAAATAGACATCCCCAGAGACATGTTCACTAAATACATAGAGATATCATTTCTTGGGTTTCCACATATGATTTCACTTAGTACCAATTTCAAAATTTGTCGAGGACAAGATGGCAGTGGCTGCGGCGGCTGGCGCTGAGTAGCTGAGGTGGAAAAGACGGCCATTGGGCCTTAGGCAGCTGGGAAACTTGTAGACCTTCCTCTTGCCATCCCTTAAGGGAGGACTGCTGCTGGTGGCCGGTCATGGGGGCTGACCGCCACTTTGCCCCCGGCAGGAGAGGCTGCCTCGTTTACAGCAGGCAACAGCTTTGAAGTGTAGAGCAGGAAAAGAACTGTTTCTTAGCTGCAAAAGCGAGTTTCTAAACAGGTAACAGGGCGCCGGGGCCACTGTAAATGCTGCCAGGATGCCGGAGGCCGGGGCTGCGCTGAAGGCAGCCAGCTGCCCTATACAGGATTTGAGGTTTTGGGCCGGAATAAAAGAAGATTCCTGGGAGCACCCAAGCCGCGCCACAGGACCGAGTGAGCAGCCCGAGGCAGCGGCAGCCGAGGACAGGGACGGTGACGATGCAGAGGCAGAGAGGGAGCCGCCCAGCCCGGCCCAGCCCCATGAGTGACCCCCGGCCCAGCACTGCTAATGGGGTGGACGCCCGCCCGGCTTCCGCCTGCCCCACCGGGCCACTCACCGGCCCTCGGGCTGCCTCCATTTTCTCGGGTGGTGATGGCTCCAGCCCGGCTCGGCCAGGCCTGTCCTCCTCGCCTGGCTCGGCTCCTTACTAAGCCTTCCCACTTGCTTGCCCCGGCGCGGAGCTTCCCGGGGCCTGCAGGCCAGCCTCCCCTCCCACTCCCTCCACAGTTCTCTGGCGGGGCTGGTGGCATGGGGAGTCCCCAGCCAGCGTTGGGAGGGCAGGGAAGTGTGGGCCAGGCTGACTGTCACTCCACCGCACCCTGGGCTCCGGCCCCTGGTAAACTTCCTGTTACCGGGAGGCAGATACCATCTCTGTGGCCACCAGTTCGGAAAAATGCCTAACTGATTTCTGGTTAGGAATAGTGTGGTCAGAGCATTCCCGAGTTCGCTTGAACCTGCCAGAGAGCTGTCTGTGGGCGGGCACCAGAGTTGGTCCGCGCCGGGGGGATTCAAAGGTGAACCGTGTGCTGCGGGCTCCTCCCCCGAGGAGCTCACGCTCTGGTGTGGGAGATAAGACAAGTACACAAATAACCTCGATACCAGGAGGAAGGTGATAAGTCCCAAGAAAGATCTACACATTGCTACAAAGGCACCCAGAGCGACCAGTCATCTGCACCTAGCAGAAACCTGGAAGACTTCCTGGGCAAGGCGGTGCCGAGCAGGGACTTGAAGACGTGGCTGATAGACGAGGGTTTTAGAAGACACATCCCAGCCCAGCCCAGTATGCTCAGAGAGGGGAGACATCTGGCTAGGGAAGCAGAGACTTGACAGAAACCACACACCCTGTAGGGCTGCCACTGCATGATCCAGCAGCCCAGGCCAGAGCACATGGAACAGGGAGAAGTACGGCACGGGAAGTGGAAACTCAGCAGAGACCACACACCCTGTGGTACCGCCCCATGATCCAGTAGCCCAGCAGAGTCCAAGCTGATCAGAGAGGTGGCTCCCCAGAGAGGCCCAAGACCCGAGGCAACCACACACACAAGG
>NW_007730842.1:177288-178611 GCF_000696425.1 Galeopterus variegatus | reverse complement strand
TGTGTGCATGTTCATGTGTCTCTATAATAAGTCACCATGTAAAGTGCTTACTGTTATGTTCAAAATGTTTAATCTATATGTATACTGTGCCTCTATATGTATGTTATATGTTTATGTGATAATCCATATCTATACTGAAATCAATACATAAAGCATATAATTTAGATAATGCAGAATGCTACCATTAAGACATCTCAATAGTGAAACTTCTAATCTTTGCTTTGTAGCTTTGTGTTGCTAGGCTCCAGCACCATGGGGTGACAATATCTATGATTTTGGAGTTTTGCTATTCATCATTCCAGGTGCTTAATTTGAGTGTATGGTGAGGTTGTTGAGTGAGCCATTCTATCTCAAGATCTGCCTTCAGCTATTTTTTCTTCCTCTTCTTCAGTCTTCTCTAAGTGTTTTCTGTTATCATTGTTTTTGTTGTTGTTTCATCCATCAGTAAGATGAATAAAACAGAATACATGAGGAGCAAAGACTACATACTTCCCCATCTGGATAAATAGAAAGTGGCATAGATTTCAAAATTCTCTGTGCCAGGCTGATTTTTCCTCTTCTGTTCTCATAAAGTACTTGAATCGCTTAATATAACCTTTGTTATATTGTAATCATCAGAAAACATAGAGCTTGACTAAGAAAATATTAATTTTAGTGAAGGTCTGAAAAGAGCAAAAAAATTTCCACTTACCAGATGTTCTTAGTATCATTAAAACCTGTTAAGGGCAGATTTTACTTAACACTTGACCATCAGTTTTCAAAGGATCATAAATTTTTTTTTTTTTTTTTTTAAAGATGACCGGTAAGGGGATCTTAACCCTTGACTTGGNAAAAAACTTTTAACAGGTAAACTATTTTGTGGGCACTTGAAATTAAGAAGGATGGAAGTGAGATAGGATTAAAATCCTAGTTCTGATGTTTTAAATTTCAGTCTTAACTATCACAGCTTTCTGAAATATCTATATGAACGTTTACTGTTTGCTCTTTCTTGCCTCCTAAATTTAATTCACTAAACATCTATTAAGTGCTTACATAAAAATCATCATGTTATCAGCATATTGAATAAAAAATTGAGTGACACAATGTGCATAAAGTCCCTAGGAGCTTACAGTCTAATGAAGGAGGCAAATACATGTGTTAATTTATTAAAAGCTAGGCTACAGAGAAAGGTGCATAGAGGAGATGAAATTTGCGTTAGGTAGAATTCTAAAGGCGAAAATAATAACATAATGAATTATTTCAATAACAGTTTTAGTATCAAGCAATTTATTCCTTATAATCTTATAATAAATTGAAAGTGATTTAAAAGTGATTTAGTAGGGG
>NW_007730842.1:174202-175240 GCF_000696425.1 Galeopterus variegatus | reverse complement strand
TAACAGAAACCTATTCGAACCAAAGTTCTTCTGCCTAGAGAACACAGACATTGTCCTTGGGGGCAGATTTTACTTAACACTTGACCATCAGTTTTCAAAGGATCATAAAAATTTTACATTAGGTAATTTTTGCAATATTTGATTGTCGTAACAGAAACCTATTCGAACCAAAGTTCTTCTGCCTAGAGAACACAGACATTGTCCTTGGGTTCATCCTTCTTTAGAGTGCTCCCCTGTGGATTTCCTCAAGGGTAGAGATAAAGGCAGAGAAGACCTTGGAGAATTTCTTTATTGAATCTGACTCTTGTATTTCCTAATTCAAAGGCAAAGACCTTATCATAGAGGTGAATCTTAGGTCAGGGACTTCCATAGTCTCACAGACAGATTTGGGCCTCAAACACTGAGCCCATGGCCAGGCCCCATTTCATAAGTAATGTTATTATATATTCACAATGGCAATCTATATTTACACTTACACTTATTTGTACTCCAGCAAATCTCCAAATAGCTTTTTTTCTTCTGGAAATTTTAAATGGTGAATAGAAAAAATGTCCATTCCAAAATAGAATAGCAAAATCTGTAAGATACACTTTTTTTGTGAGATGATAATATTCAAATATTTTTATTGACTTAAGAGGAAAACTATACATAATTGGGTGTGAGTATGACTTGAATGCTATTAGTTAGCACTCTAACAATGACATGCATATGTTCTAGATCCATTTTATCATCATTATTTTTTTAAAGGCAATTACTTGAAAATTCTTTTCAATTGAACTGTCTCCATGTTAGGACTCTATACATATCTGAAAATAGTTTAGAGTTTGTCTTAAAGCCCCCTAAGCTAATATGCAAACTAGTAGTCAGCTTAAAAAACAAGAATTTTATGGTGACTGTAGAAATATTAATAAGCAAACTATAAATCTCAAACATCAAATACTGATTGAGTTATAGATGTGAATTTCTTTTTTTTTTTCCTTTTTGTCTTTTCTCGTGACCGGCAACGGATCGCAACCCTCGGTGTTGCGCCCGCACCTC
>NW_007730842.1:172944-173936 GCF_000696425.1 Galeopterus variegatus | reverse complement strand
TTTTCTCGTGACCGGCAACGGATCGCAACCCTCGGTGTTGCGCCCGCACCTCGCTCAGCCAATTAGCAGCCGGTCTGTACGTGGGATCCGAACCCTCGGCGGGAGCACCACCGCGCTCCCAAGCGGCACACTGTAGTAGTGCGCCACCAGGCCGGCCTAGATGTGAATTTCTAATTCTCCTTTTACATCGTTAAGAAAAAAGTAATGGACAGTAGAAAGAATTTGTGAATCTAGACACCTAGTATTTATGATGTCTCGAAAGTTACTTCACCAATCTCAGCCTTATTTTAATCATCTATGAAATTTTTTAAAAATTGAACTTAATAGTCTTTACAATTTTATAAAATATATTTATTTTAAGGAGATGCAAAATATGTTTATATCTGAATCTTTCAACTTCATTTCTTTCTTTGAACTGGAAGCATAATCCACTAGAAGTGCTATGAAAACTTGATATACTTGGAGTTTAGTGCAGACATTGTAATGGGTCAAAAGTATTATGCTTATATAATTGTTAGTTTCACTCTTTTCTCTAAGAGCAAATGCCTAATGGAATTTCAGCTCTTTTAAGAGCTATGTAAATTCATTTTTGAATAACACACTTTTTAAAAATTGTGGTAAAATACATACAAAATAAATTTACCAGATTAGCCATTTTAAAGTGAGCAGTTCAGAAGTGTTAAGTGTATTCACACTGTTGTGCAATCTATCTACAGAACTTTTTCATCTTACAAAACTGAATCTCTATACTCACTAAATAACTCACTCTCCTTCCCTCAACCCTAGACAACCACCATTCTATTTTCAGTGTCTTTGAGTTTGACTACTCCAGGTAAGTGCAACCATACAGTATTTGTCTTTTTGTGACTGGCTTATTTCTCTTAGCATAATGTCCTCAAGGTTCACCATGTTATAGCATTTGTCAGAATCTCCTTCCCCTTTAAGGCTGAATAATACTCAGTTGTATCTATATACCACAACTATTCATTTTT
>NW_007730842.1:170630-172234 GCF_000696425.1 Galeopterus variegatus | reverse complement strand
CCTTCCCCTTTAAGGCTGAATAATACTCAGTTGTATCTATATACCACAACTATTCATTTTTTGATTGACATATGGGTTTCTCCCACATTTTGGCTTTTATGAATAATGCTGTTCTAAACACAGGTGTATAAATATCTTTTTGAGAGACTGCTTTGAGTTCTTTTGGATATATACTGAGAAATAGAATTGCTGAATCATATGGTAATTCTATTTCTAATATTTTGAGGAACCTCTGTACTGATTTCATAGTGGCTGTGAATAGCACACCTTTTAAAAATTGAATTGTCCTCTGTTTCATTCAGCCTCTCATCTTCCCAACTAGATTGTGATTTCATGATTTAGGTGGGGCTTAGTAATGAAACTCTTTTGACTATTATAAGCACACTTAATTAAATAAACATCACAACAATAAATAACTACTAATTTTATTATTAATATATTCATTCAGAAATACTGAGCATTTGTTATGTGCTAGACATTTTTTTAGAAGTTTGGGATTTAGAAGTAAGCTAATTGCAAAATCTTTGTCTTCCTTTAGTGTGTGGTATCAACTATTAAACAAATAAATAAGCACATGATACATTGTCAAGCAAATTATATGAAAATAAATAAATACAATAAGGGGATAGAGAATTAATAAATATGGAATTTTGATGGAATAAGCAGACAAAATCTACCTGGGTAAGTGACATTTGAACAGAGAACTTATGAAGTTGATTAACCGTGTCACAAGTCTCTAGAAATGGGATTAATAATGGATGCCTGAGTAGCTTACCCTTTCCCATCAAGGTATTTCCTTTTATTAAACCATTTCCTGGTGTGTATATAAAGGAGTTAGATCTAAATACTAATAAGTCTTAGAACTGAATTGGCAATATAAACCCAATAAAATTTGAATTTTATGTTTTTCTTTAATTTTCTGTTACATTGAACATGTAGCTCAGTAACAATTTGTTCTGAAAAAAATCAGTATAATTCCCTAGTTTTATATGTCTATGATTATTTTAGATATCTCATTAAATTTCCTTATTTCCTCTTTGAGTTATAAGTAAATTTATATTTTTACTAAGTTTAGCCATTAGTTAATAAGCTTTAATAAAACTTGCAAATATTTAATATTCAAAAAGTATGGCAAAAATGAATTGACTTTTAGCTACTAAATATTTAACACATATAACATTGCTTCATTTCTTGAAAATAGATTGTCTTTCTCATATATATATACATATATATATATATATATATATATATATAGCCATTTGCAATGAACAACTAAGATGAACATCTCTAAAATATTTGGCCTGTTTGTTCTAACAAGTGAAAAAACACAATCCTTCAAAGAAAACAGGAAAGTGAATTTGTGTATTAATATATCCCTTTCTAAAATAGCTCCTAAAATGTTTATATGTGGATTAAATGTCATGTTTTTAACACAGACTTCCAACATACAATAAGAAGTTACCTAAAAATGAAACATTTGCAAGGAGAAGATAAAAGTTAAACAGAAAGTAATCAACAATTTTAGTAAAACTGTGCACATTTTCAATAGCGAAGTAAAAGCCAGTACACCTCTACAGGACAATTTTGAAGTGTTAAAAGGGACT
>NW_007730842.1:143554-170355 GCF_000696425.1 Galeopterus variegatus | reverse complement strand
ATGTTTATATGTGGATTAAATGTCATGTTTTTAACACAGACTTCCAACATACAATAAGAAGCTACCTAAAAATGAAACATTTGCAAGGAGAAGATAAAAGTTAAACAGAAAGTAATCAACAATTTTAGTAAAACTGTGCACATTTACAATAGCGAAGTAAAAGCCAGTACACCTCTACAGGACAATTTTGAAGTGTTAAAAGGGACTTTGTAGTTCTAAAATATGACCTCTAATGTTGTTGCTTAAAATTGCATTAGTTCCATCAATTTATGCTGCGTGGTTTTACATATGGCTGGTTATGATTACTTACGTGTGGATCATAAAAACCCAGTGTGTTTTCCAAGCAGTCATATTGCCTGTCAGCTGCTAAAGGGACAGAATTAATGAGAAACTTACTTTATAGTCTAAAGAATAGCAGCTGGGGTCTTTTTTAACAAGTCCCGGGAAACATACATGGAGGGGAATTCTTTGTGGTTAGACTTATATCCAGCCTTGTCTCTAAAAAATTCTTCTCATTGAGTTGAACAGTCAAACAGACAAAAATCAAGGACATAACAGTAGCTGTACACATCACTGATTACTAGTAAAAAAGTAGAAGACAATTTGCCAATTGTTATCTATTATGGTAGAGAGTGCTTTGACTTCACCAAAGCCCGTATCCTTTTCCTCCTGGTTTACAGCTGGACCACATGTCTCATCTTCCCTTGGACTTAGATGTGGCCATGTAAATCAGTTCTTGCCAATGGAATATGCGAACAAGGAATGTGTGCTACTTCTAGGCCTGGACCATCTCCCTTGTTTATAATTATTTTTTCCCCCTGAATTCAGTCACTGGATGAATCGTGAGAAATCAGATGACCTGAAAGAGTATGGAAAAATAAGATAGAAGAAGCCTGGATCTTGGAATTATACACAGACCACTTGCCAATCACCAGTACTGCTATGTAAATCAGAAAAAAAATTCTATTGTGTTGTCTCTGATAGTTTTAGTTTCACTGTTAACTGTAGTTAGATGGTTATCCAGAATAATACACCAACTTAAAGTAAGAATTAGGTTATTTGGAAAAATACCTAATAATCTAACACAGTGATCCAAGGGATGAGCGGAGGTATTTACCAAACATAGGTGAAAAGTTTGTAAAGTTTATTTCTATATTTTTAATTTGAAAGGAAAAAAATATTACTGCCATTTAATATATGCCTTACTGGTAGTATATAATTCATAAATAAATTTAGACATGGGGGAAGAATGAAAGGATTTTGACAGGCACATGGCATTATTAAAAAGTTTTAGACACCTTTGATCGAAGATCCAGCTCTAGGTGTAAAGTTTAGAAAACTTCAATTGTGAAACTTTGAAGAACTGAGCATTTTAACATTCTGCCAGCTCAAGAAGCCTGAAAAAGTACAAAACACAGGGACGTTAGATAGATTTCATTTATTGAAATCGGCAAGTTTTTATCAGTGCATTACTATTACGGAATATCAGTATCCATTTTCCACCTCTTGTATATGGAATGGGCTTGTAACTTCCTTGTGCCTTGCATTTTCTGCACTTGCACTTTTGGAACTCTGCTGTCATGAGCACAAGTCTGTCTTAACCCCCTTGAGAATGACAGATCATGTGGAAATAGTGATTTAGCCTACTTGGACACTTTAGCCACCCCAGTGGAGACACTACATGAGAGAAATCTTCCAGCTCAACAGAGCCGAAATTGCAGACCCACAAAATATAAGCAAATAAATAATTGTTGTTTTAAGCCACTAATTTTGGGATAGTTTGTTCCACTGGAAAAGATAACATACGAATTTGATTATAGAAGGTAAATGTTAAATGGGTAAAAGATGCAGTGGTGTTAGAAGTTCAAAATCAATTTTAGTTAAAGTTAAGATTTTTAATGAACTGATTATAATACTGTTATGTTAGCAAAGTATTGAAAAAAATATGGTGTCTCATATTGCCCGAACAAACTACTACTTAATGGTAATATTGCTTACCAAAAATGCAATAGTTTGAGTCATGGATTCCACCTAATTTTACACTTCCCAAGCAAAGTAGTATATACATCCTCACCCCTGCCATAGCATCATTGCATTTGAAGTGCACTTCCCTGCTCTATGACATTGAGGTTGACCTTGTTCCTCATTCTGGCTAATGGGATATTAGCAGAACTGAAGTAAAGGGAAGCTTAAAATTTGCATGTGTGGTTGGGCTTGCTTGCCTGCTTCTGCCAATTTCATGAGAAGAACATTCACTGTTTCCAGACTGAGTCCTAAAATGAGACATGTGAAGAAGAGTTGTCCTTGTGTACCCACAAACTAGTGTCCCAAAGCAGATCCACTCATATTGAGACATTCCTAGATCACTTGCAAGTCATAAAAATAAGAATAAATGTAAGTCACTGTGTTTGGGGGTGTTTGTTATTCAGTATTATAGTAGCTAACTGACACAAAGTCTAAAAGACATATCTATATTTAAACAATAAGCTAAGGTGCAAAAAAAAGAAAACTATAAGATTTTGAATAATAGAGAAAAATATCTATATACTCTGTGGCATTGTTAATTCACTGTGTTTAGTTTGTTTATACAGCAAGTCTGCTGAAGAATCCGATCCAGCAAATAGTCAGAAGAAATAAATTTGCCTTTAAACCACTATGATATGTAGAATTTTTGAGATTGATAACTACTGACTATTTATCAAAATAATTACATTTTTATGACTGCAGCCTTTAAAATTTTATACTCTCCTAGACAGAGCAAACTATTTAAACTATTTTAAATTAATTAAAGCATAAATGTTTCTAATATAAAGACATAGACTGTTATTTCAATTCTCATACAATAAGTCAATGTGGTATTCTATTTATTTACTGATGTAACATACATATATGCTCTCAATTTCTTTCAATTAAATTTTCAGGTTCTAATTGATATTAAACTCATTGATGGTAGTAATTACCTGTATATTTCTATGTACTTGAAGAGTACATACTGAATTGTCCTGCAATGAATATCTCTAAATAAATGCTTTTCAAATTGTGGTCTGTGAGCTGATGCCCTCAAGATGACCAGGGATGATTTCAGAGCCCTTTCTAGATATACTTAATCAGGATCCCTGAAGATTATATCCTGGCATCTGAATATTCAGGAAGTTTCAGATCCACTGACAAACATTTCTGCACACTTTGACTCTTTATAAAATTCTTTCTTCCTACTCTTCAACTTCACATGCATTTTGCATATCAATAAATACAAATCCATCCTTCCCTTTGATGCCAGCTCCAGCATCATAAATGGGCATATAAACATGTCCTTCTATTATTAAATATCAATATTTATGTAAGAAGAATGGCTCACAGAATTACAATCATTTGATGGTTTCATTTATTCATTATTTATGCTCTTACTTACTCAATGTGATAGAAAGTGATAGACTATTATTTTACTATTTTTAATTGGAATTTTTATTGAGATAACTGTGGTTTTACATGCAGTTGTAAAATTAATACCCAGAGATCCCATAAACCCTTTACTCATTTTCCTCCAATAGTCAAATTTCTCAAAACTATAGTGCTGTATCACACCAAATAAGTTGACATCAATATAACCCACAAATTTTACTCATATTTTCCCAGTTTTATGTTTACTCATGTATGTGTGGGTGTGTGTGAATGTTTGTATTTAATTCTATACAATTTTAACATGTGTAGATCTGTGTATCCACCACCATAGTCAAGATACTGAACAGTTCCATCACCCCAGAATCCCCTGAGTTGCCCTTTCATAAACTCAACTACCTCCCTCCCACCCCATCCACCTTTTTAAGCCCTGGCAGTCACTAATCTCTCAGTTTTCAAAATTCTTTCATTTGAAAGCATTATATAAATGGGGGAATACAGTGTCACTGATTCTTGGGATTAGCTGTTTTCACTCAGCATAATTCTCAGTTGCATGTATCACTACTCATTCATTTTCATTGCTGAATAGTCATCCATGGTGTTTATGTTCCACACTTTATTCATTTTTTGAGGGATATTTGGACAGTTTGAAATTTGGGCTATGACAAATAAAGTTGATTTGAACCTTCGTGTGTAGGTTTTTGTGTAAATGTCAGTTTCTATTTCTCCGGGAAAATGGACAAGAGTGCAATTGCTGGGGCCTATGATAATTGAATGTTTAGCTCTTTAAGAAACTGCTAAACTGTTTTCCAAAGTGGCTGTACATTTAACATCACCACCTGTAATGTGTGAATGATTCAGTTTCTCTGTATCCCAACCAGCATTTAGTACTGCAACTATTTTTTTTTTTTTTGGCTATTCTGTTAGGCATGTAAGGGTATCTTTTCGTGGTTTTAGTTTGCATTTCCCTGATGACTAAAGATGTTAAACACATTTTCATGTGCTTATTTGCCATTTGTATATCTTACTCTGTGAAGTGTATGTTCATGTCTTTTGCCCATTTTATAATTGGATTTTATTTTTTTACTGAGATTTGTGAGTTCTTTATATACTCTAGACACTATTTTTTTCAGATATGAAGTTTGCAATATTTTCTGATAATTTATTATTTTTAAGAGGAATATAAATTATATATAAAATATATTCTCTAATATTATAGTTGAGACAAAATAAAATTATTTAATTTTAATTAAAAATAAAAATGGTCTGTAACAGGGAAAAAAGAGAGGAGATAAAGGAATGAAAGGAAATAATGAAGAAGAAATAGAGTGCCAAGACATTAAAGATAAAATGCACTGAAGGGGAAAGATAAAATTTTCTTTTGCAGCTTAGGATTTTACTTCTATTGTCCAGAAGTTAACATTTTTATAAGCATCAAAGGCAGATCAAGCCATTATCTCCATAAAATGAAAAGATAATTAGATGAGTTAGATATGTTCCTTCATTTACTTCTTCTCTAATATTCAAGTGTAACTCTTGCTGACAGTTAAGGATACATTAAATGCCCAAAGTCAGGAATAATCAGATAACTTTGATTTTGATATATTATTCATGAATAATACACAGAATTTGGGGGAAAATGTGTGTTCAAGTTTTTTTAAAAAAAAAAAATCTTTACATAGGTCAGAAGAAATTGCATAAAATTGAAAAATTTTGCCCTTAATTACTGTCTTTCCATTTTTCAAAAGATATTTTTTAAATAGCAAATATGCATGCTTACAATTTTTAAAAATATTCATTTTAATATCAAAGTGTTTTTCTAAGGCACCATGGATATTTCTCTTAAAATATTATTAAATTTTTGGTTAGTTTTACCATCAGTGGTATCTGAAAATCTCAAGACAATTCAGTATATTTTTGGTAGTTTATAAGATGGCCTAAACACTCTCCAATTTATTTTTTATATTTCCAGTTATTGCTAGTTTGACATAATGTTAATTCAGTTAAGATAAGAAATGCGTTAAAATTTATGGGTCACCCTGTGCCTAAGTTTCAGGAAACAAACAAAATAAAATATGTTAAATATTTGAAAAATACAAAAAAGTTACAAAACAAAATAAGACATCTTAGATGATAAAAATAGCATATTAGTGAAGGTAAAATGAATGAATAACGTTTAGAAAGTCAGGAGATTTACTGCAATTATGAGCAAGAGCTTTGTAGTGGGAAAAAAAAAAAAAGAAAAAACATATGAATCCCAGCTTTGTGATTCTGGGCAATCTTCTTAATCTCCCTATGTCTCAGTTTCTCATGTGTAAAATAGTATAGCACATGTTCAATAAATGGAAGAGTTCATTACTATTGGTAATAATTAATGCTGGTTAAGAGGAAGATAAGGAGGGAGAGTCAGAGATGTATTTTATTAAAGAGGTAGAATGTGAGCTGTGTCTTGAGACATGGAATTAAGGCAAAGATGAAATGACACAGCCATGAAAATCTTTTATAGAAAAAGTGGGAAATCAGCTGTACCCTAAAAAAATTAGTAGGAATTAGATAAGGGGAAGAATCAAGGAAGATGTTTTAGAAAGTGGAAACTCTAAAGTCAAATCACAACGAAAGACTGACAGCTAGGGCCAGAGGGTAAAGGACCTCTAATGCAAGACTGTGGACTTTCGATGCATTGGTAGTAAGCCCCTTCTGAGAATTTCTGAATGGGTGATATCTAGATAAATGCAATGTTTTGGCACTAGTGCTAACAATAGACTATAAAAGGGGAAATTTAAAAAAATATATATCTGAAAATCAGAAAACTTATGCTTAAATCCGAGATCAAAAACATAAAAATAAACTTATCTTCTAACGGTGAAAGTTTCTGCCAAGTATGCTGATGGCCTTAAAAATCTGACCATGATCAAAATGCATGAGCTTAAAAAGTTGACCGTTTGATTAAATGTACTTTTTATCTCAATAGTTAGCACTTAGATGACTGGGCCCATGTCTTTAAATAGCAAAGTTAGTTCTACAGCATGAACTTTATTTCCAGAAAATAGACTTTTGTTGAAAAAATAAAAGTTGGGAGTCAGAGTAGACTCTGCAAGGACATACCATTACAGCATAAGAATTTCGACAGAAAATGGAAAGGAAAATCCTCTGAAATATGTTTATCAGCAAATGACCTGATCAGCTATTATCCATCACAGGCAGATCATGGGTCTGTAAATCAGTACATCCCAGGAAGCAAGTTTAAATGGATTTGAGATTACTGACACTTTTTATTTAAGTTCCCTCATAGCTCAGGGTAGGAAAATATAATGCCCCAAATATTGCACCTTTTGAAACTTCATAGGTTATCTTATTTAAAACAGAAAACTTTCTTATTTTAGGCTCCTTTATAAACAGCTTAAGCCACTAAGGTTTAAAAGCAGAGCTGACAATTTTTAAAGACTCTTCGAGGCTGTATGCCATTTTAGGGGCACTGAATGTTTCCTATCACAAACTTAATCAGTCTAAGGCAGTTCGCTTGATAGTTTCCTCAGCTACCAGGCAGAAAGATATAATATACCATCACAAGACAAGGGGATTCAATGAGACTCCAGCCCAAAGAGCACTAAAACTGCTAGTGGACTCTTACTTTAACATTAGGGAAACAGACATTTGACTTTATAGTCATCAGCTTGGAAGCCTTTGTCTTTGGGCAAAGCACTTAGAAAATGATCCTTGTTTTTGGAGAAATATCCTGGTGGAGTCAGATTTCCTAATTTGCAAACTGTGGTTGACCTCAGTTCTTTGAATGACCTTAAATGTGAATCTTGAATATATTGTTTTCAGTCATATTAATTAGTTTTACACACTTAAGTAATATATTGCAAATTTATGTAAATCTATGTTCTTTTTTATGTGAAGTAATATAAATATGCATGACCTACATTCCTTGAAAGGAATATGAAGTTTCTTTATTTTAAAGGAATTTTACTTTTGCCTTTCAATAGTAGTAAAAAAAAAAAAAAGAAAAATCACCTTTAATACTTTTAGGTAGTCCTATACCAATTAATTCTAATCCCTTCAAGTAACTTTCATACTCAGGCATCTTTCAGTCTTTGTTTCCTAAGTTTTAGGTTAGAATTTGATGCTCTGTTCTTATTAACTGGCTTCAATTGTCTTCCTTACTACGTTTCCAATAGACAGGTTAAAGATATCAGAAAGTTCAAGTAAGATCACTAAGTGTAAAGACACTTGTATTTCCTTATTATCAGGGACTCTAGGGTTCACTTTACTCATATTTCTTTCCATAGAGTCAATCAATCTTTATTTGTATTGCAGTCTATTCAACTAAATCTCTTCAAGTAATTAAGACAAAATGAGTTTATTATAAAAGTACAATGAAGCACTTCACTAGGCAAATCCTTACTTGAGTCTAAGTAATATATGAAAATAGTGGTTTATGTAAATTATGGGAAACCTCTTTTTATTAACAAATGTTTTATATTATATCACATTTGGCACACCAAGAATAATATCTTACTTGGTACTCATGGTGATCTCCTGAGTTTTGATTGTAATGGAAAATAGAATTTATCCAGCCTTATTTATAACTATAACTGGAGAGATTTATAACATTCTGATAATAACAGAAAAAATGTGTTAAATACACATACATGCATGCACATAAAGCATGGAATGGTTTATAGGAATTTCCTATATAATTACTTTCAGACTGAAAATAAGTAAAGTAAAAATAATATGCAGAATAGGTTCAATAATAGTTGGTCTTCTGTGTCCACTGGTTCTGCATCATGGACTCTATCGATTGCAAATCAATAACATTTGGGAAAAAAAATCCACAGAGTTCCAAAAATATTAAAATTTGAATTTGCCCTGCATGGAGCACTACACTGAATTCATATGAATGAAGTGATGTGCAGGCATTGTATTAGGTATTATAAGTAATCTAGAGATGATATGTGGGTATATGTGAGGATGTACATAGGTCATATACAAATACTATGCCATTGTATAAAAGGGACCTGAGCATCCTCAGAGTTTGGTATCCATGGGAGTCCTGGAATAATTTCCCTGCAGATATCAAGGGATGGCTGTAACAACAGTCCACATTCACAAGGGATGACTGTAACAACAGCCACATGTAGCTGATGATGGTGTCTCTCCTGACAACTCATCTTACAACTTTTATCCTTTTTTATGTTCTGCTTCTGTTAGTATTCGAATAAATATTTTCTAGTATCAGGACTTACATACCAACTGCAAAGAATTTTGAATCTCTCTGTCTGCAGTTGATAATATTTTTCATATTTTTACTTATCCACCATCTGTATTTGGGTAGTTCTGTTGCAGTTTCTCCAGAAATGAATCTCATTTCCCTAAAATGATTAAAATACTGTGTGTTTTAACCACTCTTCTTAACAGTATGATTTACTGTTTTTCTTTACTTCATTAAAAAAGTATACAATGCTTACAAATAAGCAAAAGTGGGAGTGGCTTATACTTTTAATATCATACTGGTACAATGTTTTACAAGAACACCCAAGGATTATGTAATTCTCCAGGAGAATATACCTGTGCTTGGTTTTGCTATTTAACTAGTAGATTAGAACCCAGATACTGTGAATTTACATGTTCATTTTTAGATTTCTATCCAGTAGTATATACAATCTCCAAAGTTATGGCTTTAATGCCTTACAGAATATTAATCAGTTTTATATGTAATTTAACAATTCTAACAGGAGTAAAAATATACCTTTTCTGATGGCTATATGAAGCTCAGTCCTCAATGTCTTTTGAAACCAGTCTTAGCATTATACTGGTTCTTTTCTTAATTAATGAATTCAATAAAATATCTGACATTTATTCTGTATTTGTATGAGAGTAATGTTTTTAGCCCTTTGAAACTACACTTTGATTATTCACTGCACTATTTCCTTCTAAGCTGCCCCAAATTACAAAATTTTTAATGCTTCATTCATGTAAGAATGAATTCTCCTTTAAAAGAAAATTTAATATTCTAAACAAGTGTAGATCTAAAGTGTAAAATTTCCCTCCCCTCTTCTCTAAACCTACTTTATGCTACCAAATTAAATCACTTTCCAAATGTAACCATTATCATCAGCTTGGTGTTTACCCGTTGCAACATTTTCCATGCATTTATCCATATGCACTTGTATCAACTTAAATAGCAGTAAAATAGACTTCTCTATATGTCTTGAAGATCTTTCCTTTTTATTCCTCATTGTTAACTGCTGCATGGGGTTCTATGGTTAAAAATGCTGTAGCTTATTTAAGCGTTCATCTATTAAGAGGCATTTAGGCTGCTTGCAGTATTCCATTACTATAAACAATGTGTAGGGGCGGAAAGAAAAAGCTTTCTCTCTACCCACTGAAGCGTCTCTGAAATGACTGACAACAGACAGATTAGTAGGAGAAAAGGCACACAAGTTTATTAACCTGCATATGAACAAAGGCATCCCACAAATACAAGACTCAAAGAAGGGTTAGATGGTTAAGGCTTAAATACCTTCTTCACAGGGTAGAGAGAAATGGGAAATGTAGATGATTGTGAGGGGTAGTAAATAATATTCAGGGGAAATAAATGAGCCCAAAAAACAATGGCCTAGGACAAATTTCCTCTGAGGTCTAGGGAAGTTGTGGGAAGGTCAAGAAAGGAACTTCACTGTGAAAAAAAAGGTTTTCTTATTATGCAGATAAAGTCTCCCAGGTAATCTCTCAGAGTTGCCTCAGAAGAATAAAAGTCTATCTGGGCATGGTGATGGACTTTTAGTCTCTTTTCTTCTCTGGTGGTTAATCTTTCTTGTTATTTGATGAAGTTGCTGGGGAAGGGGTCATAAGAAGTGAGGATGGGAATAAAACAAGAGAAGATTAGAAAGTCTTTGGTTCTGAGGTAGGGTCTCAGGCCTTCCTATTTTAGTTCAACGTGTCAAAGTAAAGTATGCCAAAGCACCATACATTAAGGATATAGTTTTCTGAACCCCAACAAATGTTAGAATGAACATTCTTGTAAATGTTTTCCTGTTCATATTTATAAATATACCCCTAGGTTAAAGATCAAGAATTGAAATTTCGAGTTCATTTGCAATTTTAAATAAGAAAACATATTTTTAAATGGCCCTCCAAAGGTGCTGTACAATTTGGTTCCCCAGGGAGAGCGCAGTGTGTAGCACACAGAAAATAGCTCAGTACATATTTGTCAAATGAATGGATTGTTGGAAACTGAATGAATCAGCAAGTGGTTAGTCTATCAATGTTCTATTAATGTTGTAAAAGTGTGAAATCTCTATTTGTTTGGAAATACTACAAATTCACCTACTAGTATAGATATCTCAATTGTGTTACTGAAATAATTGATATGCTTATTTCTTTTTCATTCTATTTGATCTGTTGGTTTTTGACAGAGGTGTGACAAAATATCTTGCTTAGGTTTTAGATTTGTCATTTTATCAGCTGTCACTTTTTTGAATTTTAAAGTAATCTCTAAGAGTTCTTTTTAGGAGCATGAAAGTTTGTGACTATTGCCTTGTTTGGTATATTGCTGTTTCTGAAGATAAAAATTATGTCTCTAGAGAATTTAAGGCATTTTTCTTGAATTTGGTTGTGTGTGTGTGTGTACACTTTTTACAAATCTGAACAATTTTGATCTTAAGCCATTAAAAATTTTTTGTGAGTACTCATAGATATCTTTATCACAGCCAGTAGCTACTTTGTGCTTTCTACTTGCCATACCTTATTGTTGTTTTAGTTTTCTTTCCTTATCTTTTGTTGGATTGAATGCATGTTCTTTGCTCTAATTTTGCATTCTAGCAGTTTGAATGGTGTATTTTTTCTTCTAATCGCTCATTTTATATCCCTAAATACATGACACACCTATTTAACTTTTATTTTTCAAACATCAAATGTTAATTAGCAACCACAGTTGTCTCCTGCAAGACAAGACTTATGGAATCCTTTTACTCAATTTGACTTTTTTACCCACCCAACCCACAGGTCATGTTGGTATTACCTGAAAATTTCATTTTATATTGTTAGAATTTTTTGTTTGTAATCAATTCTTTTTTGTTTGTTTGTTTGTAATCAATACTTACTTACTTCACATCTCTGGACCTCAATTCCTCAATGACACTTTGCCAGAAATATTTTGTCTATGGCATAGTGTAAAAATTTACTGAGCTAAATCATAGGCATTAATTTAATTTTCATCACTTCTATTGTTTTTTAATGAACATAGTTCTTTGAATTTTTTATGTTAACTGTGTATTTGATGAGTCTCCACTTTTTCAAACCTAATAAATATGAGGCTTAAACAATTATGTAAAGCACTTACCCTGAAAGAGTTCTAAAAGGAATAGCAAGAGATATTTTTTATGTTAACTGTGTATTTGATGAGTCTCCACTTTTTCAAACCTAATAAATATGAGGCGTAAACAATTATGTAAAGCACTTACCCTGAAAGAGTTCTAAAAGGAATAGCAAGAGATATCATACAAAAAACTACGGAATTGCAAACTTAACAGTTGAGCATTACAATCTCTAAGACAGTTCTAAAGTTTATTTGTAGACCAATTTCCAGAAAATTGGAGTTGTTTCTTTTCACAAAACACATCCCAACTTTTCTACATGCATGGTTTTTCTTTTGCTTTGCATAACTCTATCATTACAGCTTAAATATTTCAAGCAAAAAGAGAATTAGAATACAATGTTGTTGAAAGGAGTAAAAAGGTAGGTGGCATTAACCATTATCAGGAGCTGTAGGAAGCTATGAATGCTACTACCTAAGACTGCACTCCTCTGAGGCTGATATGTCAAGAATCTGCATTTAGCAGCTACAGGAGTCAACATTTGTCTGCTGTTGTAGTTTTGAGTCCAAACTAGGCTTTCCTACTAGCCTCAGATGTAGCCTCTGATGTTGGAGAGGGGAAAAAAATACCTTCTGCCTTCACATTTCACGTGAGTGCCTCCCATTGACAGAACCTAAACCAGAACTCCGGTGGCAAAAAGGTCTGAGAAATGCAGTTTGTCAGTTTTTAACCTTTGAAATACAGGGAAGTGCAGAAAATGTCAGAAATGATGCTAAGACACCAAAAGAAAATTTTACTCATCCAGAAGATAGGGAATATCTTTTTTATCTTTTTCAGTCCATTCTTTATTTCTTTACATCCATAGTAAAGGCCACTTCTTCCATGAAGTCAAGTGCCATCTCTAATATGATATAAACTCAATGTTCTTTAAACTCCTTATAGTGCTACGCACATCTCTTATCGTTTGTAACATATTCTTCTTTATATTATAGTTGTTTTGTAGTATCTTATCTATTCTCTTACTAGTTTGTAATTTGGTATAAAAAACTTGCAGTAAATCTTGCATATGATGTAAAGTAAAGGTAAAAAGGATATATTTAAACTCTTTGCTTTCTACTGATCTGAAATAGTTTTATACGAACACATTGATGAATGAATGCTCAGTGGGAGGAAAATGACTTTGTTACTTTCTCTTTTTCAAAACATAATCGAGACACTCTACTGATTAGTCATATCAAGTGAAATAGTTACACTAGGCTTCAGTATCTCAAATCACATCATTCTGTCATTGTGTTTATTATTAATAAAATCTGTAAGTGAGCAATAAACCAGAAATAAATCAAATGAAAATAATTCAGTAGCACACATGCTTTTTTAAAGTAGTTCATGAAGGATAATGTTACACGGTAAGTATATAATAATAAAAGTTTTGAAAACAGAGAAATTAAATTGCCCGCCATATAAACTAAGCAATTACTATACCTCTCTGAGACCCTTTCTTTATCTAAAATATGAAAAACAATTAACTGAGAATTAAATGAAAAAGTACATATGATATCATTTTACAAATTGTGAATTGTGTCACAACTCTGATTATTGTTATAACAATTATTATTACTATTTAACAATTACTCATTTCTTTTTATTTGCTAGGCTCAGACAGAAGCTATTTACCATGATTAACTAATTTAGTCCTAATAACAATCAGATAATCTAAGTTATATTAATATTCCTATTTTATAGGTAAAGAAACAAAAGTTTAGAGAGCTCAAGTAAGTTGGGCAAAGTTCCACAGGATCTTGACAATAGAATCATGGTAAAATCACAGTTCTCTCTGAAGCAGATGTGGTTAATCATTGCCACGTACATTAGAGTAAAATTGCTTGATCCAGTTGTAGCAGGAACAGTAAATTGTAAATTAATTGAAAGATAGATTAAAATGGGAATTACAAAAATATATTTAACATTTTTAAAACTTAAAATATATACATGCATATTTTACCAATCTTTTAAGGGTTCTGAATCATTTTCTTCTCTAAAACATAAAGATATTATTCATCTATCATTTTTAGTTTTGATTTCTTTAATTTGGAATAAGGAATGACAAAGTTGTTTGAGTGCTGAATTTCTCTTTGGCTGTCCAGTAGAACTTTCTATGATGACAGAAACGTTTTATATCTGTGCTTTTCAAATTGGGAGCCACAGTCTGCATGTGGCTATCAATCACAGAGCAACTTAGGAACTAAATTTTTAATTCAATTTTATTCCAATAAATTTGAATTTGACAGAAGCTGCATATGGGTAATGGCTATTCTATTGAACAGCACATCTCTAGATCTGCATGTTCCCAATTCATTTCCACCCCACCCACCAAATAACTTATTATTTTATTGTTCACATCTAAATTTAATAGCAATTTGAAGAGTTATGTGACTTATTGGGCTATTCCAAAGCACTCAAGTTTTTCATAGGCAAAAAATGCCAACTATCTTACACTGTTTTTTTTTTCTTTTCAGTTTAAGCAATAATTAATATATTTACCTAATTGTTATAGAAAGTTCCAATGGTATAAAAAGTTGTAGAACAATTCTTCTGACTCCTGGAAAGTATACACCACAATTGGTGGAAGCAGACACGCACAGGCATAGTAGAGTCAGTGCAATGGCTACAGATATTCAGTGTGAGCATCTGTAGGCATGCCATACAGAAGAAAAGATGTGTGCCTGATATTGGGCGAATGGATTAAATGAACATCATGTAAACCAGCCCTATTGTACTATGACTGTTACTGTTACTGTTGAGTGCACACCCTCAGCAAAAACCAAAAAAACAAATAGATGAAGTGATATGAAATAAAATAACACGATAGTGTAAAAGTCACTTACACACAAAAATGTAAACTCATATATGACAAGGTTAGTGAAAAGTATAAAATAAAGTGAAAATGTTACAAGGAAGAAAAAGTAATTTAAAAAATTATTTTAGGGCCGGCCCGGTGGCGCACTGGATAGTGCGCCGCTTGGGAAGTGCAGCGGCGCTCCCACCCGAGGGTTTGGATCCCACATACAGACCGGTTCCCGCTCACTGGCTGAGTGAGGCGCGGGAGTGACGCTGAGGGTTGCAATCCCGTTGCCGGTCCCCGGTCCGGTACGGGGGCAACACTGAGGGTTACGATCCGTTGCCGGACACGGAAAAAGACAAAAAGACAAAGAAAAAAAAAATTATTTTAAAACAGCTTTTCTCACAGTTACAGATATCTCATTTCAAAAACATATTGCATAAACCACCGCCGAGGGTTCGGATCCCACATACAGACCGGTTCCCGCTCACTGGCTGAGCGAGGCGCGGGAGTGACGCTGAGGGTTGCAATCCCGTTGCCGGTCCCCGGTCCGGTACGGGGGCAACACTGAGGGTTACGATCCGTTGCCGGACACGGAAAAAGACAAAAAGACAAAGAAAAAAAAAAAATTATTTTAAAACAGCTTTTCTCACAGTTACAGATATCTCATTTCAAAAACATATTGCATAAACCATTCTCACTCCAAGTGAAGCCACGCTGATACAAAAGAGAAAAATCTTACTGATGTGCTTCATGAAAAATTCCCAAAAGCTGCCTGTTGAGTTGCTGTGAGGAAATGATTGGCTCAAAATGAATCCCAGGTAGCTCTTTCCCTCCGTCCTGAAAGTGCCCTCTCTCCATTACTACACCTGCAGAAACAGGTGTACCCAGGTTATAAAAGGCTGCTTGATTGCTTATGTGCCAGATCAAAGTACAGTGTATATTTGAAAATAGAAAAAAATGTCTGGAAAATAGGAGGCTTAAATGAATGTGGCCCTGGGGGCAGTAACAACAGATGTGCTGACAATTTGTGAATATTTTACTATAAATGCTCTGTTGTTCTTCTATTAAATAAGGAATTATGTAGCGCCAGACACCATGCCATAATGCCTGATGCTTACTTAGAATAGCTTGCAAAAACTGGAATTCTCTGAAAAATAAGACTCAGAAATGTGATTGTTGTGCTGATTCTGTTCGTCTCAATAAGAAATGCTTATGTATCCACATAAGGATGTATGCATCTGCTAAACATAAATTTACAAAAAAAATATTTAATAAGTATCAATTCATTCACATGGTATGCACATCCACACACAATTACAGAGTGGGGAAATTGTTTTTGGTGGTCAGTTGCCTCTACTTTTTACTATTTTTACTATCTAATACATCTGATGAAGAGTGACTTTTGTAAGTCTTGAGAAAGAGGAGTTGCTGACATTTGCTGGGGGCATAGCACAGACAGGTTGTCTTTAAGTTTCTCCAAACAGCTACACTAATTAGGTTGTGCTTTATATCAAGGACTGCATACAAATAGGTCATAACAGGAGAGAATCCTGAAGCTCTTCCATTCTAACACCTCCTCTCCATCAATGCAAATCAAATATGAATATGAAATCTGTACAACCGGGTGTTATTCATCAAATTGAAAGGGGCTTTATGTATAGTGTTCAGATTTATGTAACATAGAGATTGCTGGACTGGTTCTGAAGCATGGAGGTCAAAAAATAGTATTTCCAAAACACTCATGAAATGGATCATAATGGATTCAAAGAATACATTATGGACCATTACATTCTCAAAATTAGCAGACTCACCAAAACATTCTAAATGACTAGGAAGGGACCTTTGAGCATTACATGAACTTCAATAATCATAATGTGATTCAATCAGAAGACTAATACATTTAATAAAAAGCCTCCAAATACACAAAATGTTTACAAAATGCTAGTTCATTTGTACTTTTCTTGAAGGAGAGAAAAGATTGATTTGTTGAGAAGGAGCCAATTTCCTAGGGCTGTTAATATCCTATTGACACTTTATCATTAAAGTGTCATTGATTATTATTTGGAGAAATGAGGAAATTCAAGAAGAAAGGGCAACATTTTGATATTGAAGCAAGAACTAGAATGACCAAAAAATAAACAAAAATTGAGGTTGAAACTTCACTCTTATCTCTCCCTGCAGTGACGTGATCCAACTTTGAATAGTATCATTGTTGATTTGCACAATAAACTCGTTTAAACTAAGAATTTTTAAAAAAATTCGTGGTTATGTAGTCAAAAGACAGACTATGCATCAGAGAGAAATAAACACCATAAGGAAATATGTGGTGGGTCAACATTAATATAGGTTGTAGAAAAGTAATCCTCTCAAAATTGTTTGGTAAATTTCTCTGCATTTCAAATTCAATGCCAACCCGGCCTCAACACTCTGAATTGTTAAGGATTTTTTAGTTTTATGAAAAATATTATTATTATTTAAAGGATTTACCAAAATAAATATATGGCCAAAAGCTGATTTGTCCTGCATTTAGTGAAAATAATGCAACAATTTCCAATTACTGCTTTTGAATCATTTAACCTTCTAAAAAGTCTAATATATGTAGGTAAGCTTTATAGTTCATGAAAACAGCAATGACAAAATCCCCCAAATTTACATTTTGCTCAGAGAAATTTCCCTGATTACAGTCATATTATTCAGTTCATTTTTGTTTTTTCTTCATTTTTGTCGCCATTTTGTTTATCATAGGAGAAGACTCACAGCTCAATAGATTACATGTCAGGATATGTTTCTGCTTATTGGTCAGGGGTTTGTAGGTTTATTCAGAAGATCTTTTCTTTCAGATTTATTTTATGGTCACTTGAATATGTTGACAGGAAAGCAAACACATAAGAGCACTTTGGTCATTTATGATATATATATGTGCATATCTATATACATATATATATAAAATATACATATATATATTATATATAATGATGTTATTTAAAATTCTGATAATGCTTCTTAGATTGCTATGTATTTTATACAATAATGCCAAAGAAACACATGTTAATCTTGTCTTTGAAGAACCCTTTTTCTACTGGAAATAATTTTCTATGTACTACAAATCACAAATATGCACAGCCCTGAAGGTAAATATTATTTAGATAAACAAGCAAGCTTGAAGTCAAAGAAAGAACGGACAAAAACTTTAAATATAGTACGAATCTCAGCACTAAACTTTACTTTTTCAAAATCTTTTAAGCCAATTAAACGTGATATATTGTTATGTTTTAAACTTTTTCCCCTAGAATTGTCTTTGAAAGTATAATCATTGAATATATCAAACCGTTCATGTGTGTGAGGGGGAGGGGGATATATTACATAGGAACTGTATGCTGACAATTCTCCTGTAATAATGAATCCATGAGTAATGGGTCCAGTAATCTTAGAGATAAAAAAAAAAAAAAAAAAAAAAAAAAAAAACAGAACAATGCAAAGCAAACTGCTTTTTAAAAATCTCATTTAAAAAGAAATGATTTAGTTACAGAATAGTCTGAACTTGTTAATATAATTGTTGTAGAGAAAGACCAACATCGTTATGCTAATAACTACTACAAAAAGAGTGGAAAATATGGATGTGAGTAATTTAGTAGGAAATTCATTTATAGCCAAATTGAAATGAAACTAATAAAGTTTTGATGGTTATTATTGAATTACAGGCCATTCATGAAATTGCAGAAATATGTTTCAGAACCTACACAGTGTACTTCTTGTTCTAGCCACATATATAATGACCCTGCTTTTTTCTCTATAGCTTTCATTTTGAAGCTCTAGGGGGAAAGTGACAGAGTAGGAACCAGATGCTTCATTGACATTGTAGAGTGGGCAAATTGCAGCTTGCAGCAACAGTTACGGTTGGGCTTATGCAGTTGTCATTTCTTTCAACCAACAGTAATCTGTGATTTTTAGGTGCCCAGTACTGTGCAGGACAAATTAAATTGGAATGGAGAAAGATACTCTGCAAATAATATATACACACACGAAAAATTTAGGCTGCCATTTGGGCGTAAAGTCTAATTTGTTGTTAGTATTTTTCTCTTAGTTCATGAAATAGGTCATTTCGGTTTCTATTACTACTGGTTCATAGTGGTTGAGCTTGAAATAGAGACACTGACTCAGTTCGATTTCAAGAGGCTTCATAGGTTTGGTCTGCTTTTCAAGGTTTTGACTAACAATAGATTGACTTTTTAAAATTTATAACTATATCCTGCTATTATTAATTCAAACACCATTCAACAAGTATTCATCTTGCCATGACTACCTGAAATAAACCTTGCTAGGCATTGAGGTTGAGTTTACAATGCAACACATGTGATCCTGAATCCTCTGGAGCTGAGAGCTCTATATCTGTAATCTGATGGTGTCTACCTTTAAGAAGGAAAATAAACCTCCTAACTGATTAAATTTATATCACTTTAAAATTCCATGTTTGTTTAAATGCATAAACTATAGGTAAGAATATTTGAGCCAGAAGACTTTAAAATTCTAAGATAGTCTAAGTTTTATATTATTCAATCCAATGTATTTGAACACATTATATATGCAATGTATGTATTAGAAGTTGTGGAAAACACAATAATAAAATAATAATTCTTTGTTTACAAAGCCTCATTTAATCCTAGAAACAATTTGAAGTTTATAGTTGTAAATATTGAGCCTGATAACAATTTGAATTAAAACTGTAATTGCCATGTGTGGAGGAACTTGGTAAAGCTTGTTTTCCTTTTTTATTTCTTTTTTATTGCTAGGCTCCAATCAAGGCCTCTTTTAGTTGCCTCTTTCCATAGCTCCTTTTTTTCAGCCAATTCTTTAAAAAAAAAAAAATTATTGAATCAAAATTGATTATACAAATTTTGGGGGTTCAACATTAGATATGTTGATCAAATCAATATTATTGGCATATATATTGTTACAAATCATAATTATTCTTTATGTCCCTTGTCCAATCTCTTCCCGTTCCCTTCTCCCTCCCCCATTCCCCCCAATTACCCTGGATTTCTTCTCTCCCTCTGAAAGAATAATGGTTAATCTGTTGATTTGTTGCCTAGATGATCTGTCCAATGCTGAGAGGTGTGATCAGGTCCCCCAATATTATCATAGAGCAGTTGTTTCTTCTGTCACTCTGAAATGGGCTTTGTGGAGAGAGGCATCCTCTTCTTTTCTTTATCTCTGCTGGTGACTCTCCTTGTGTCAATACACTCCAGTGGTTGGCGGACCATCCGCATGGTGGTTGTGGCATCTAGCCACTTTTGCGGCAGCCATGGTTGTAGTGGTGGCTGTGGTGGGCCCTCAAATGGAAGTGATGTCTTTGGCTTGCTCCTTTGTGCTGGCAGTGTTCCTGGTTGTGGGTAGTGTCTGGTCCCCAGATCCAAGCCTCAGGACCCCAGGCAGGCCCCAAGACACTGGTGGTGTGAGTGGTTGTGGGCGGTGGTCTGGTCCTGGGCTCCAAGCCTCATGTCCCCTCATGGGCCACAAGGCACTGGTGGTGTGCATGGGCCAGAACTAATTGTTTTGTCAAGGCCCCAAGACACTGGTGGTGTGAGTGGTTGTGGGCGGTGGTCTGGTCCTGGGCTCCAAGCATCATGTCCCCTCATGGGCCACAAGGCACTGGTGGTGTGCATGGGCCAGAACTAATTGTTTTGTCCTTTGCTTACTTCTAAAATGGGGGAACTTCCTGAGGGAACCAGTACTTGACCTGTGTGGTTGAGCTAAATTGCTGCTTTGCTACTGATTCCCTAGGGAAAGCTTTTTATGCACCTCAGGGTTTAAGGGTTGACCTTCTAGGTACTTCCAGCTCTCCAGAGTCTTGGTGCACCTGAGTTGTGTAGAAACTCTGATCTGGACCTGAGTTTTTTCATCTTCTGCATTCCTGACCAGTTTCCTCTTAGTGGTCCTGTGCTGATTGGGGGGCAGATCAGCTGTCTTTGCTGTGTCCCAGTGTTCTCTGGGTGCATGTCTCCCCTACTGCCTGTGATCCAATCAAGGGTCGGTCCCTTGCAATGACTCACCAGCCTCTGAATGGCTCCCCTTTTTCAGCTGTTCTTGCTCCTCGCTCCTGCCTGGGTCCACACAACCCTATTAATGGTCTTGCTGTCCTAGGAGCCACCAAGGCCCTCTTCTCCCCTGCTGCCTCCAGGTAACTCCATCTGAAGGGCACAGCTGCAGCTTCTACCGGCTCCTGCTCCATGTGCTAAGCAGTTCCAGCCTTAAAGTGGCCATGGCCTGAAAAGCTCAGAGCAGTTTTTTCTTTCTCTGATCATGGTTTCTCCCACCTTCATGAACTCTTTTGGTCTCTTCTCCTCTTCCCCTGAGCTCCAGTGGCCCCAACTTGGCTGATGATTTATAGTTGTAAATTGATTGATTTGTGGGAGAGAGTGACATTGGAGACTGTCTATTCTGCCATCTTGACCAGAACTCCCTTTTCAGCCAACTCCTACCATAGTTCTTTTAGGCTATTATAACAAAAATACAATAAATTGGGTGGTTTATAAACAACATAAATTTATTTCTCAGAGATCTGGAGGCTGGGAAGTCCAAGAACATCGTGTCAACATAATCAGTATCTGGTGAGGGTCCATCTCCATATTTATCAATGGCCTTCGTGTGGTATCCTCACATGGTAAAAGGGGCAGCAGGGTCTCTCTGGAGCTTCTTTTATAAAGGTAATGATGCCAATGATGAGGGCTCTGTCCTCATGACCTGATCACCACTCCAAAGACCCCACCTTCTAATATCATCATCTTGGTGATTAGTATTCAACACAGGAATTTTGGCAGATACAAACATTAAGACCATAGCTGGTCCCAATATTGGGGCCCAGTATACTTGGCTTTGCTGGAGTGGAGAAGAGTGTGCTTGGTATGTTTAAGGACTTGTCTATCCAAGTGATAGATTCTAGTACCTCTTGGCTTAATGCTCTGTGTACTCCTCTTTAATTGAACTTAAATGTTATGATCCTAGTGAAGAGCCTGGGATTATAACTTTTTCCTGTCACATGAAAAGAAACTGGACATACAAAGAAACAGGTTCACTCCCCCCACACACACACACTTTTTCATTTCTTCTATGTGCTCTGTAGCACTGAGACTCAGGTTTTTACTAGAGAGTGATCACAGGATGAGAAGTGGTTGCCAGCATCAAAAGAAAATTAAAACAAATTTAGTTTAAAGATCTAAATTGGCTATTATTATCAGTCCTAGAATTGGGGAACATATCCTTCTATAAAATAGACTGTGTGTTCCCAGGAGGTTGGCTGTATAGGCAGAAAAAGGCTAAAGAAAACAGAAACAGGGAACCAGAAGCAGGTTGGTTAACATCAGGTTTCTTCAGGTTACTTTCCTTGTGTTAAAGCACAGAGGACTTCCTTATCATGCTGGCTGAAATTGACCTATTTGGAAATTTGGCTATCCTCTCTTTCTCTCCTGATTTCTTGGAAGGTTAGATAAACAACAATGTTTGGTGATGTGGAACTTTAGCATGAATAGTTATTTGGTTTGGTCTGTTAGGGCCTAGTGCAGGAGCTCAGTCCAAATCAGTGGTCTCCTATAGATGTTTATTTAAAACCAGTCTGTGCAACAGCCAGAGTAGATATATTTGCTACAGACAGAAAGGACTCTGTTCATGTTACTTTCACATGTGACTTCTTTCACGTTAAAAAGTATAGTAGAAACTATACTTTCTACTTTCAAATGGATCACAGTATCTCTTGTTCAGTGACTTGGCTAAGTAGTCACCCAGCCTCAGAGTTCCACTATACTTTTCTGTCATGCTAACAAGAAATAGGATTCCTTTCGAATGAAACCTTTCCTACCATGGGCAAATGTTTTAAAAAAATAACCACTGGAGTCTTCTAGCTCAGGTACATGAAACTTAGATCATTTACCAAGATATAGAGAAATACGAAGAGTTTTAAAATAGATGTTACATGTGAGAAAACATCTGCTTAGAAAACATAAATATTAGATAGTAATATTATGACAATATTAAGTGGGTCTTACTGAAATTCCTGAGAATAATTGTAGTAAGTAATAAAATGTTCATTTATGCTCTCAAAGCATATTTATGCCTTCTATTTGTTAAGAACTAAATAAGCTTAGATACAACTTCCTGCCTTCTGAGATCTCACAGTCTAGTGCAAGAATATGTCATGTATTCAGCATTTTTCATACACTTGTTTGTAAAGAGGCTCTGGGAGCACTGATTAGGGGCTACTATGTCAGTGTGGAGCCTTTGGTTAATGAGTCAACACCTAATGTTTTTGCTTAACTAGCATCTACTGTCTTTTAAGTATACCATCTCAATTTTCTTTGGGGGTAATTCCCTTAATCCACTGCATGCAGTCTGGGGATGTCAATCAGTTGCTTTGTTTGGGCAAGCAGTAAAATGAATACATTAACCATTTAGCAGGAAAAAAAAGGAAAGGATACATTATGTGTGTTTGCTTATAAATTAATAAGGCATCTTTGGAAAGAATCATGAGTATGTTCAGTGTTTGCTTCAAGGAGAAAAAACTGGGTGGCTAGAGAACAGGGATGAGTCCGGGACTTAATTTTCCCTGTATAGTATTTTGAAACTTTAATTTCTTTCTAAAATACGTATATATTACCTATTAAGAAAAAAATAAGTTAAAAATATCTGAAAGCCTAAACAAACAAAAAAACAAAAGACCATCATGAAGGTCTGAGAGAACGTGACAAGTTCAAGAGTCTGTTAAGTATTAGATTGAACCATATAGAATACTTGATCATTTTCTCATTAAGTCTGTAATTTCATTCAATTCAACCAAAATCATTACTTTTATTTGAACAGGAGGCCTAGCTGGGAAGGTGTGAGGAGAGAAAATATAGTCAAGCCAATAACTGCTAGTTACTCTTACCAATTACTTATAACCCTCTGTTTTGCTTTGTTTTTCCTATTTTCCTAAACTCCATTTACATTTAACTGTGTAGGTCTCATTTTTACCTCAATCTAAATTAGGATGGTTGGTCACTTTACATGGTACAATTAGTAAGTGACAGAACCAGATTTCAGACCCAGGTATTTCTGACTTGAAAGCCCTTCCTTGTTCAATTAGGCCACCCTGCCTTGGGACCAAGAGTGGAAGGGCAGAAGCTGTGAATTACAGACCCTGTAATCCATCTCCACCTTATCGATCTTTGACAAAGCATTCAATCTTGTGTATGCCTCCATTTCCCCAGCCTTAAAACATTTCTTACTCTGCCCCCTCCATGATGCTTATAAAACTCAAATAAAAATGTATGTGGAAGGACTTTATAAGCTGTAAGACTAATCTAAATGCATTCTTGTGTATGCCTCCATTTCCCCAGCCTTAAAACATTTCTTACTCTGCCCCCTCCATGATGGTTATAAAACTCAAATAAAAATGTATGTGGAAGGACTTTATAAGCTGTAAGACTAATCTAAATGCAGACAGTTGTTATTAGCTATCACCATTGTAATCCAGAGTGGAAGAGCAGCAGCAATCTGTGGAAAGAAACAACAGATTGTGTATAAAGAAAGAATAATATATTAAATTGGAATGCGAATGATGAATTTTATTTTTAACAAACAACAATAAACACCAGGGAATAAATACATCAAACATCTACCATTTATTTCTAAGTAAACAAACCAATAATTATTCTGAAGGCATTCAAAGAAATTAATGAGAATAATGTGTTGTCAGTTTAAGCACCATGCCTTTATTTTATACAAAACATTGAATAAAAATGAACATTCTGACTGTAATCAAAGGCTTCACAAATTTTATAAGGTTAATTCGGTAGAAACAGATTTCAGTCAAAGAACATTAAAGGCTTTTGCTTTTACTCCTCACACCACATTTGGAATGACAGAAGTGGGAATATAAGCACAACAGTTTTAAGATGAAAGAAGACTTCTGTCAGCAAAAGACCAGAAACAACTAGTCATTATACTGCCTTCCAGGCTCTTTTAACCAAAAAGTCAGAAAGACCAGTAATCACTAAGCCTAAAGGCCAGGAGTCTGGTGCTGCCTGGACCGTGAGCAGGCCCAGCTGCAACTGTCCCCTCAGGTTGGAAGGCCTCGGAGTTAGCTGTAATGTGCACAGCTGCGACACTTGGGGATATAGACTCAGCTACAAAACCCTTGGGAGATGATTGCCTCTGTCTGGCCTTGGGCTCAAAAGTAGCTTTCTCAATATTAATCACCCAGGAAGGCAAGGCAGCTGCAGCAGAAGGGAAGGGGGCAGCTCAGTAAGAGTTACCAGACCCACATTATGGCTCTGATACATATTTTCACCAGTGACCCAGTGGCTGTAATGATCTTTGTCTGCTGTACCCATCATTTCTAAAATGACACCAGCTGCTAATTAGGACTCCCTCTCTGGCTGTTGTGAAAGTTTCCTCTAAGGCTGGATAACTCCAGTTATCCAGGGCTTCATTGGAATTCACTGAAGTGTTAGTAGCAGTGTTGATTGCAGACAAACTTTCTGATTTCACAGAATATATGTTGGGGTGTTGTAATGATAATAGCTAGTTTTCTTTAAGTGCTTTCTGTATGCCAGGCTCTGCTGCGAGCCCTTTGCTGGCATCACTCATTTTAACATATGACAACCCTATAAAGTAGGTATATTACTATTCCCATTTTTCAGATGAGGAAAATGAGTGAGGCACAGGTAGATTAAATAAATTTAACCAAAGTCATGCAGTTAGTAATTTGAGGAACATAGCTTTAAACCCATTTCATCTTGTCTACAGAGCCTGCAGTCTTAACTACTATACCCCAGTGCATCTCTTCATACTTGAAAACTGCCTAATGGTAAGAAAATCACACCCACCATATTGACAACGGAGAAATGGTTCCTTATGAGAAAAAAATATTCCATGTATGTGTTTTTTCATCTTGCTTATTCTACATTGTCTTCCTTTACTGAAAGCCTACTGAGTGAGCTAACTGTTTGCTGAGGGCATATACCAAAAATAGGCAACAAAATCTGATTTTTGGAAAAAAAAATTGTTATTTTATACATATATTTAAGTATCAAGTATTACCTTGGCAAAGCTCAGAAGTTGGTTGAACATTTTCACATATATCATAAAATTTGGCAATCTTTCTGTTTTGAATTACATGGTATGGAGCTCTACCATTTTTTCTAATATATATACAGTCTAAATGTCTTTAAAAAGACGTCACCACTATAAATGCCAAGCTGAAGTATCTAGTAGTTTTGAGGAGCAATTGGTGTAATCACTTTTTCTCCTTTAAATACCATCATGTCCATTTCAGAGGGACTCTTGTATTCTTTCTACGCTTTGGTTTTACTAGGAAAGGAATTTCTATTGTGAATCATTTGCCAAATTCAAGGAAAAAAAAAATAACAGGAACAGAAAACTTAGCTCCATATTTTATATTATTACGTCCTTACTGTTTGTGATTTTTTCTCCCAATATAGAAACTTAATTAAGTAAAAATAATGAACATGGAGGGTAATTTCAGAGTTATAATGACTTCTTGGGAAAACCTGAAGGTTTTGCAAAAGCCAAGTCCAATAAACCCATGCCATTCTGTAATCTCCAGGAAATGCCCTAAACTGAAGTCATTACTGCTCTTCAGAAAAAAAATGTTTGCTTTTGGAATGATTTCAAAATTATGGATTTGTTTTTATGGCTGATGCCATTTTAATTGCTACAGCAGAATTTTATAGAGAATGAATGTCGAACACATTGGTCAATCACACTGATCAAGTTTCCATTCTAATTCCTTTTGTCTTATAATCATTTACTGGAATTCTTCATTAAAATTCCAAAGAAAGCAAAGAATAATTAGATATGCTATGTGTTAAAACTCAACCCTCATTTTCTGTTGAAAGAACAAAGTTGAATTCTACATTCTATTGACCTAAAAACTACTTTTTAATCGTATTTTTCCCTATTTGCCCTATTTATTAAAATCTAATACAGACAGCTGAAAATCTGTTATAAGTCCTTGAAAACCCATTTCAAATATCTGACATGTTAAATATTAATAATCCTTTAATTGCCATAAAGCCTTTAAGTATTATTTTCTGCCAGCTATTGATCAATTTAAAACATTTAATAAAAGTATATTTGGTGGTAAAAACTATTTGGGTATGGACCAATGAATAATCTCAGTAAGAATTCACCTTATTAATTTTTTTTTTTGTCAATATACACTGTATATGATTATTATGGCC
>NW_007730842.1:141278-142008 GCF_000696425.1 Galeopterus variegatus | reverse complement strand
GTTTCTCCTATGTTTTCTTTAATAAGTTTTATTGTTTTGGGGTGTTATTAATTTTTAACAATTATTTGGAATAGAAAACCAAAACCCTGCTTGCACCCTCACTCACTATCCCAATTTGTGGCACACACTGTCATAGTTAACCTGGAAATTTTTACGTCTTGATATTTTAAGCTTCTGTTTTTGTATGTCTGCCCATGAAATAAAAAATAAGGGTTGACATTTTTGTTTGTTTTTTTAGGTGAACTTCATACCCACTACCATTCTTTGCACATAGTATGTCTTTAAAATACATATATTTTAAGTGAGGATCATACTTCTTCTTTCACAGTATCTATTAAATTAATGTTAATTCCTTCAAGGTGCTTTTTGGATTTGGGATAGATTATTAAAATAAGTTGGCAAGGTCTTGCAAAATCCTGTTCTATTATGTCAGATCTTCCTCTATCACAGTCATCTCAGGCTTAAATAGTATTTCTGTGTTTTCTACAGCCTCTCAGCTGCTACTAGACCATGCAGGAAAGCCCAACAGGAGATGTTTTTGTCTAAGTCTGGATCAGTCTCAGTGAGCATTAATGTATGGAAATTGGTGATTCTCTACACCTGGCACCTGTGGAACCAGAATTTTCTACTAAATAAGACCCTAAAATTTTTATGGCCTTGTTGAAGTTACAGTTTATCCCTAGAGAAATGGCATACACATTAGGAAGAGGAAGAAGAACTTGCCAAAAAA
>NW_007730842.1:138134-139904 GCF_000696425.1 Galeopterus variegatus | reverse complement strand
GACTTTGTGCAGGTTTAGAGAGACCTACTCATATACTATCGATAGGGTTTACAAAAATGTAGTCAAATATTCACTAAGGGGTCTTACTGATTCTTCTGAAGACCGTGAACAAAAGGACGTAATCTGTCTGATATACATATAACATATGTTACGCCCAGTACCTGGCATATAGAATACTCCCCCAAAATATATTTTCACATGGAATGAAAGAATAGGTTTAAATTTATTAAATGTATTAGCAAGCTCCATTAAATCCCTGCGACACTGCTATTCCAGCTTTTGGGCTCACATCTCTTCCCATGCTTTGAATAGAAAGTTAAAAAAACTTACCTGGAAGATCTTTTGGAGTTGTTAAAAGAATTCATAAATGTCAGCATAAGAATAGGAAAAGATTTTACTAATGAGAGTTGCTGTCAAAATTTTTTGAGTGATTATCCTTATGTGACCTCCAAGCCCTCTAAGCTAATTTTCAAAGGGATGGGTATCAATCCTCTGCTGATTTTGCTTTAGCAGTACTGAGAGTGCTTTCATGAATGAAAAGAGAGCTTATTCCTAATATGACCTCCCTTGTCCAAAGCCTTTGTTTATCTAGCTCTATTTTAAAACTGCATCTTCGTTGAGCTGCCACTGACTATGGTCATGGAATCCTGTGCTATATAGTTAAAGGTGATCCCACAGTTGAAAGGGCTATTTCTTCAGAGACTACACAATTAGAAACTTTCAACTGGTTTGTGTCAATAAGCCAAGCACAGCTGTCATTCATTAATCCGTTTTCTGCAAATGGAAAATGTGAAACTTGAGAGACAATGCAACCTTTATTATTTGTATTTAATTATGCTCTATGGGGAAATAATGGCTGTAGATTATTTCCCTTTAATGGCCAATTTTAGGCATTTTGTAGCATGCCACCTCAGATCAGCTTCCTGGCAAAGTCCAATTTTGCTGCCTCAGGGTAAATGCTCAATTTTCCTAATATTAATTTAGACAGTTGCAGTTTCTCATCTAAATAATTAGTCTCTCTATAAAACTTGGGTAATAAAGAAAATGTAAAATAAATAATGAATGAAATGCTTAAGTCAATAACATTGATCTAGCATTCTTCTAAAATCAGATTGTGAAACCGCAATTTCTTTTGATTGGAATTACAGTATACAGCTAGAAAACATGATTGACATTTTATTTTTTTTGGTCAGTTATTGAATATAAAACTAATTTTAAAGCTTCTGCATTTGCTTTAATTGTATTTAAAGACTATCTAAAATGTGTACTCATTTATGCATTCAGCAAATACACGACTAGTTGTATGTGCCAACATCTATGTAGATACATAACCTTAAAGTGCCATAACTATATTTTATGAGGAAATAAACCTTAAAATATTTTTTTTTGAAAAATAATGGAGTTCAACTTAGAGACTGGACAATTCCTTAAAGAGAGTGAGGTATATTTTCTGTGGCTATCATCTAAAGTAAAGTTAGCTTAAGCTTCCAGTAAATAACAGAACGATGGCCATTTTTCTGTTCCACTTGAAAGCAATGTTGTGGCTTTTCTACCTTGTAGAATTGTTGTCTGCGTAAAATGATATTAAAATGGGATCAAGAGTCACCAACCTGGATCTGATATTGCTCACCCTTTCAGTAACTGGAACCCTTTCTTTTATAACTTTTCTGAGATTCGTGACTATTGGGAAAATAGAATAATTTAACCAGGTCCCCTGCCTCCGGGCAGGTTGGGGGTGGTGCAGCATTCTTTGTGGGCAGGATGTGTGTG
>NW_007730842.1:130371-137804 GCF_000696425.1 Galeopterus variegatus | reverse complement strand
GTCCCCTGCCTCCGGGCAGGTTGGGGGTGGTGCAGCATTCTTTGTGGGCAGGATGTGTGTGGGTGGGGTTAGTGCCTGTGCTGCGCCACCACCTTGGCTGGAATTTACTGCCTCGGGCAGCCACCCCACATGCCACCATGCTTTCCAACCTATGGCTCCAAGGATCTTTGGTCGGTTACCTAGACCTGTGTGTGAGGGGTCTGTTGACCCAGCCTGCTGTATAAAGGGTTTGTGACCCAGTCTGGACAACAGGCTTGAGGGATCTGTGATCTCCAGACCCAGCCATAGCTTGACAGTTGGCAACATCGGCAGGATTATGGGCAGGTAAAAGAGCCCGACAACTGGCGCAGTCCTGTAGTTTTACAGCTAGCGCTGTGAGCAGGATTCCAACAGAGCCAGAGTGCCACAGTGACAGTAGGATTGTGTTTGTTAGCTTTAAAATGAATTTATGTCTCTGCCACTGAGGCAACTTCTGAGATTCCAAACCATCAAGCTATCTTGCCTGATATGAGCCCTGATTAATAATATATCTCTAGGAGTAGCCCCCAGGGAAGCTTGGCTTCAAATATGATCATTGGCAGATGATCCGTAATGAACAGTTTGCTAAAGGACACTCAGAAAACCTTGTGCTAAAGGAAAAACATAAGGACTGATATAGGTCACGATGGGTGTCTGGGAACTCCCGTTTATCTCTTTCAACAATTCCTGTGAATATGTAACTGGGGCAATCTCTCCAACCCTTAGGTATATCCTCTGTATTTTCTATGTGCTCTGTGAATTCCTACCATTCCAACCTCCTAGAAAACATTGTCCATGGTCTCTTACTGATTTCTTTGTCATTTTCCCCCCTTTCCTCCACTCCTAAATAAAAACAATGGAGTTTACCTTTTTCTCTCTTCCTTTCAAATATCCTGTTTCCTGATCTGTGAACTAGGCTTAAACTATTTAAACTACCTAGCAAGTCCTTACTGTAGGCTCTTTTTGAGTCCCAAAGACTCACTGCTGTCATCCCACAATTAATGTGTCATTCTTTTTATGCCTCTCCTTCTGGTTCTCATTTTCTTTTAAGTTCTCACTTAACCTCTGAGCTCCAATTTGCATGCTCATTACTACCCTAGTCACGTGTGCTCTGTCCTTCTACATTCCTAAAGCTTTTATTATTTGTAGCAATAAATGATTCTTATTATTTACTATCTTAAATTATTCATGACCACATCTTATCTTTTTTCCTGAATTGAAACATCTCTGAGGGAAGGAAATATGCCAAATAAATTATCCCTCCTTGTATAGCACAGGACATGGTAATTCTCACAGAGTCAGTGCACAGCAACTATTTTTGAAAGGTTTGCAATTGGAATTCATCTTTGCAGTATACTTAATAATTGTATTTGTTAACATTTTGGTTCTCTATCTCAGTTACAAGTTCTTGCAAGAAAGGGACCAGGCTTGTCTCTGGGAAAAAGTAAAAATTGAGCTTACTTGGCATTCGTTATCCTCATTATTACTCTTTGGGTGCTCTTAACTGTCTTTCATTCCAACAAAATCTGTTCCCACAGGAGATTTTTTGCAGAACTATGCATTTCCATTAGCATGTAATTTTTACAAGTTGTCTTGATTTTAGATGATTTAATTACTTGGGATCGAGGTGGTTTATCCTTTTGCCCTTTTTGTGAAATGCATATTTGCTAACAGAGCAGGCTCTGGAATCAGACTTTCTAAGTTAGAATTCAGTCTTAGGTACTTGTAGCTGATCGGCATTTGACAAGTTACTTTATTTCTGGTATAGTTGGATAATTAGCATTAAAATGTAGTTATCATATACTACCAGCTTCATAGGCTGTTATGAGTACTTACTGACAAAATGGAAGTGCTCAGCCCAGTGACTGACATATAGTCAGTGCTCAATAAGTTTTAGTTAATGACTATTGACGAAACCGCTGGGTACAAATTCTAGGAAGGTAGCGGTGGCAGCATGTGTACTCAATCTCTCAGAATACCTATGTGAAAGCAACTAGATATTAAAGCCAACACCCATGGACAGCATGTATAACAACACTAGGTGACAAAGTATCCCAATGGATCCCCAAAAGTGTGGACAAATTCCCAATAGCTGCATGATTGACACATTATTGATATCTGTTCATTTTTTTTTGGCTATTTTATTTTTATTTATTTATTTTTTATAGTACATTTTTTATTGTTATGAATATCTATGAGATACAAAGCTGATTGTCACCACTCGTGCCCAAGATGTGACAGCCAGATCCATACTGGCAGTGTGCCCATTACCACAAATTGTGACTATACTGTGTGTCCCCCACCCAATTATCCCCAACCTCCCTCCCCATCTCTTTTTCCCCCACTCCACTTTGTAGCCCAAGGAAAGTTCTCTCTCTCTGCAAATCCAATGCACTACTGTGGTCTTTCTTTCCTTCCTTCTTTCTCTCTTATCGCCCACTTATGAATGAATACATGTGGTATTTATCCCCTTGTGCTTTGCTTATTTCACTCAACATGTTTCTTCAAGCTCATCCATGTTGTTGCAAGTGGGAGAATTTCATTGTTTTTTATGGCAGAGTAGTATCACATGGTGTACATATACCACATTTTCCTTATCCAATCATCCACTGATGGACATTTAGGTTGGTTCCGTATATTGGCTATTGTAAACAGAGCTGTGATGAACATGGGAGTGCAGGTATCCCTTTGACATGACAATTTCCATTCCTTTGGGTATATACCCAGAAGTGGGATTGCTGGATCATATGGAAGATAAATCTGTGGTTGTTTGAGAAACATCCATACCATTTTCCATAGTGTTTGTACTAATTTACAGTCCCACCAACAGTGTAGGAGTGTTCCCTTCTCTCCACACCCTTGCTAGCATTGGTTATTCTCTGTCTTGATTACAGCCAGTCTAACTGGGGTAAGGTGATATGTCAATGTAGTTTTAATTTGCATTTCCCTGATGATTAGTGATGTTGAGCATATTTTCACGTACCTGTTGGCCATTTGTATGTATTTTTTGAAAAATGCCTATTCATCTCTTTTGCCCATTTTTTAATTGGGTTATTTGTTTTTTGGGGTTTTTTTACTATGTAATTGCTTGCATTCCTTGTATATTATGGATATTAATCACTTGTCAGATGCATAGTTAGCAAAAATTTTTTCCCACTCTGTGGGTTGTCATTTCACTATGTTGATTGTTTCCTTTGCTGTGCAGAAGCTTTTTAGTTTGATATAGTCCCTTTTGTTTATTTTTTTCTTTTGTTGCCTGTACTTTTGGGCTCATATTCATAAAGTCTGTGCCCAGACCTAGTTTCTGAAGTATTTCACCTATATTTTCTCTTATTAATTTTACAGTTCCTGGTCTTATACTTAAGTCTTTAATCCATTTTGAGTTTATTTTAGTATATGGTGAGAGATGCATGTCTACTTTCATTCTTCTGCATATGGATATCCAATTTTCCCAGCACCATTTAATGAAGAAGTAGTCTTTTCCCCAATGCATGTTTTTGTTGCCTTTGTCAATATCAGATGGCTGTAAGCCTGAGGGGTGATTTTTGGGTTCTCTATTCTACTCTGTCGGGCCTTAAAAACTAACGCCACCTTAAGTGACATTACAAGCAGCACCATTATGGGCCCACAAGGGCGTATTAACATGGCAGCCTAAGACGGCGCTGGGAGGAAGTAGACTGGGAGTGTCTGCAGGAACCTTGCCTTAGCCCTTATTGGCCAAATACGTGCTTCCGCGCTCGTGAACACTGCGTCATTGCAATAGCTAGGCATTGAGACAGGATGCATGATCTTGTAACCTTTAAGCTGATTGGAGGATGTAAAAACCTGCCTTCCCCATTTGCCTTTAAAAGCAAGTGCTTGTGTGATAATAAACAGAACTGCTCAACAGAACCCCCGCTGTGTCTGAGTGTCCTTTGACCAGGGCTGGTTTGGGGCCGTCGGTTGTGCTCACCTCTCTTCATGGCTCTCTTCCCCCATCTCCTTCCAAAGGGGACAGGAGGGAAAGAGGAATCCCAGGCCGTTTGCTCACCCACCGAAAGGAACGAGGCTAAGGGCCGTACAGGTCGGCCGGCAGCAGACCTGACACTACTCCACTTGTCTGAATGTCTATTTTTATGCCAGTAACATGCTGCTTTGGTTACTATAGCTTTGTAGGATAATTTGAAGTCAGGTAATGTTTTGCCTCTGGCTTTATTCATTTTTTTGCTCAGGATTGCTTTGGCTATTTGGGGTCTTTTGTTTTTCCACATGAATATTAAGATTGCTTTTTCCATTTCTGTGAAGAATGTCTTTGGTATTTTGATGAGTATTGCATTGAATCTGTAGATTGCTTTGGGTTGTATAGACATTTTCACAATGTTAATTCTTCCAGTCTTTCCATCTTCTTGTGTGTTCTTTAATTTCTCTCAGTAGTGGTTTGTAGTTCTCACTGTAGAGATCTTTCATCTCCTTAGTTAAATTGGTTCTTAGGTATTTTATTTTTTTGTGACTGTTGTAAATGGGCTTACTTTCTTGATTTCTCTTTCTGTTCGTTCATTATTGGAGAATATAAATGCAACTGATTTGTGGCCATTTATTTTGTATCAGAAAGCACCAGGTATCAACTGAAAGTCCTGAGAGCAGGAGAGCAACCAGATATCTAGTATGTATTTACTGGAGATCACAACAGGCCCAAATGAGAAAAGCTGTAAGTATTAGGGAAAGTTTGCCCATGCTAAATAGAGGTTTAGTGTGGGGTACATACTAAGAAAACATGAAGGAGTCGAAGGTTCAATTTCGTCCCGTGAACTCTCAAAAATGATGTGTGAGGGCTTTCTTACATGTCAAGACCCCATTCTGAGAAAAAACTTCGTTAGTGTGGGGCACATACTAAGAAAACATGAAGGAGTCGAAGCTTCAATTTCGTCCCGTGAATTCTCAAAAATGATGTGTGAGGGCTTTCTTACATGTCAAGACCCCATTCTGAGAAAAAACTTCTGGGAGTAGAATCAAAATTGAGGAATATAGGAATGACAAAGATAAAAGAAAGGGAAGATGCAGACAAAAATGGGAGAGAACTTTAAGGAAAAAAGTCTGTCATATAATCAAACTCTATTTAAAAAACAACAGAAGAGAGTGTTTGTAGGAAAAGAAGAAAAGAAAAAAAAGAAAATTCTGAATGCCAACTTACTCGCAAAGTTGAGGAAAAATACCTAAAAATTATATAAAGCAGAATAATATAACTATAAACTATGAAAGTATTCAGAGAAAGGCATACCCCCCAAACAGATCAAAATTCTAACTAGTGTTCCTTAACCATCTAAAAGAGATTAAGAAAGGTATTGCATTCATTTCCTATGGCTGCTATAATTAAGTACCACAAAAGGTGTCTTGAAACAACAAAAATTTATTCTCACAGTTTTGAAGGCTTGGAAGTTTAAAATCAAGGTATTATCAAGGCCGCTCTGGAGGTTCTAGGAAAGAACCCTTCTTTGCTTCTTCTGGGTTCTGGAGGTTGTTGGATATCCTTGGCTTATAGAATTGTCACTATAGTCTCTACTTCAATCTTTCCATCACCTTTCCCCTGTGTATTTCTCTAATTCTCTTTCTTTACATAGCATTCACCTCTTTGTGTGTCTGTGTCCAAATTTATCATTCCCTTTAAGGACATCAGTCATTGGATTAGGGCCCAATCTTACTCAGTGTGACTTTATTTTAACTTGATTATATATCTACAAAGATACCATTCCCAATTAAGATCATATTCATAGATACCAGGAGGTAGGATTTTAACTTATCTCTTTGGGAGACATAAATCAAACCACATCAGTATATAAGTCATGAATATGTGGAGATAATTACATTAATAATAATTATAAAAACCAGAAACAAGGTGATATAATCCAGAAAATAATTAGAAATGAAAGGAAATAAATTACTTTGGAAATGTAGACTAAATTAGAAGGGACACAGATGGAATAAACACCACAGATTACGCTTTAAGAGACATATCAAGAAAAAATTAAAAAGAAAAAGAAATAAGGGAAAATTTCAAAAGGTTTGAAAGTAAGTGGCAAATACTAAAGATAGACAATGAAGACCCAAAAAACAGATAGAAGGAGTCTCTGAAAAAGGAAACAAAATCAAGGGAGTAAAAGAAATTGTAAAAGATATACCTAAAAGTAAACTTTTCTGATATTAAAAACTTTTTGGTTCTTGGTCTAAGGCAGAAAATGTATAAGATGAACCAGAAAACTTTGTGATACTAGACAACAAGGAAGTTTTCAAATGCTGCTAATGTCATGTCAAAAGGACTCAGGATAAAACTTTAAGAGGCTTAACTGGCCAGTGATAGAACAATTTGAGCTTTAATAATGATAATAATTTCAATGATTGAGAACCATCAAATATATTTCAATTCATAACTTCATAATAATTGTTCAAAATGGAAGAATGATGAACCAATTCTTTATCCTGAAAACTTGTAATTGCATCAAAAAATCAGGTTTTATCTCACCTGCCTTATATGAACTGAATCTCTGGGTCACCAGATAATAAATGAGGGAAATATCTGCTTATAAAATATTCTAGCTAATAAATAAAAAAGCTACAGATTAAAATATCACCATTTTGCAACCCCAAATAAAATAATGGACCTATGCATTAACCATTAACAGTTATAAACATCTCAAAAGGAGAGGCAAACAATCATTATATGCTTCTTGTTGAAATAACACAATGCTATCTACAGTCCTGTCAAGACTAGACATCTAGAACCTGAGTTTTACCATGTCTTTGGATTCAGCTACCATTCGCAGAATATAATGAGGGCGGAGGAACACGTTGAAAGTATCAATGGTATCTAATCAGCGAAATACAGAAGGTCAAATACCTGGGTCTTTCAACCGATGAATATGTTAATAGTTAGCTTACTATTGTAAGTAAAAGAAAGAAAAGGAACCTGTCGATTGAAACAAACTAAAACACATTAAATTCTTTTTTTTAAATGAGCAAGACCGAACTATAGTTACTAAGCAGGAAAATTTGGATAATAAAGCTATAAAATAATGCAAAAAAGTCATTATTATAAAGGTTAGGACAGTGATTACCTAGTGGGAGGAGGGTTGGGGCAGGCTGTGATTGACACCATGTAGTTCCAAGGGGCTTCTGGGTTGACCGGCATAGTTCTATTTCTTCGTCTGAGTAGTAGATGAAAAAGTATTCACATTACAATAATTCAATAAACCAAATACTTAATTTTGTGTATTTCTGTGTCTGCATTTTATTTTGCAATAAAAACATTTTTAAAAAATTAGAGGTAGTAGTAAGTAAAAGGGAGAAATTTCATACCATTTCCCAAAAAATCCCAAATAAAAAATTACACACTTTTCCCAGGCATCAGGTCAGCTCCTATGATTCATTAACTGTACTGTGTA
>NW_007730842.1:128815-129897 GCF_000696425.1 Galeopterus variegatus | reverse complement strand
AAATTACACACTTTTCCCAGGCATCAGGTCAGCTCCTATGATTCATTAACTGTACTGTGTACTGTGCCCAGTTTAAGCAACAAATCAGCCACAACCAATAGTATCCTGAAACTTTTTAAATAAATCTGCCCTCATCCTTGTATGAAATGACTTATTTCCAATATTCAAGATATTCTCATCCAGCTAACTGGAACTGATTAGTGAGAGTTTAGTTCTTTCATGAAGATGGCCAGCTTAAAAAATAATCTCATAAAATAGAAACCAAAACAAACAAACAAACAAAAATCTCATCAGTATCAAATGACTATCAATTAGAATATTCTGCATGAATATCTATAAACTTATAAAATAAAGGTATGACTAAATCCTGCTGGAAAGCTCTTTAAGCTCATATGATGCATTAAATGAACTTGAAAATGAGGAAAATAAATCTATACACCTATCTAGGCTCATTCCCTACAACTTTTTGTTAACTTACCACAAAGCTGGCTCACCAGATCTTAAGATAATTAAAATATTTTAAGATGAATCTTAAGATGCATAAAGACATTGGAATGCGATCCAGGAATTTGCATTCACACACACAAGTGACCCTTTAAGAATCACCCTCAGTGAGTTACCTCCCCATTATTCCTTAACAAATTATCTCTGCACATATATTTTGGACATTCCAAATGGTAATCACATACTTTTTTTTTTTTAAGGTATTTTAGGTTTTTTTTCTTTGATGTACATGAAATATTTATTTATTTTTATTTTAACATTTACTTGTACATATTTGTGGGGTACAGTGTGTTGTTTCAATACAGGCACATACTGCACAATGATTCACTTAGGGTAGACAGCACAGTATCTGTTATGCAAATACTCTTTATTTAAGAAAGTCAGAGGAAAAAAATTGGGAAACTAAGCACAAGTTGTAATTCTAGGTGACGATTATATCTAAGAATATAAAATGAGATATGAAGTTGAGAGAAATTTCCTGTTTCCTTTTCTTCTTGAAACCATATTGAAAGTTGGTTTATGTGAGACACTGCTGAAACTTAAAAGTGTTCTTCTTTTTATTAAAACAAATCAATTCT
>NW_007730842.1:124853-128254 GCF_000696425.1 Galeopterus variegatus | reverse complement strand
TTATGTGAGACACTGCTGAAACTTAAAAGTGTTCTTCTTTTTATTAAAACAAATCAATTCTGTTATTTGTGAAACTCTCCATTTACTATGATGTTTTTTGCTTCTGTGTAAAGATTTGTGGTTTTCATTATACTTGTCATACACATTTTTAATTAATTTTATTCTAGTTTGTTTTATATAGTTGAGTTATTGGAAATTGGGTATTGGGTTTTTATTTTTTCATTTTTTGATCTATTTATTCACTGGTTGTTCTTGATATAGATAGAAACTATTGAATATGATTTGTTTTGTAATCAGTTTTCTTACTAAACCATCATATATCCTAAATTTAAGATATTTTGCATTTTAAACTGCACCATTGATTTAATATCTATTTTTCTTATGAAAAAACCGTGTGTATATGTATGTATGTATGTAACACACACATATATGTGTGTATGTGTATGCACATATATGTGGATGTAGTATATGTATATTCTCAGATTATGTGTAGTAATGTTCATTTGTTTTTTCCATTTTTACTTTATTCATGATATTTGTCATGTTTAGTCATTCCTTTAATTTATTCATTCAACAATTTTTTATTTGGTGGTTCTTATGTGCCCAAAACAGTCATTATTAGGGGATATAATGCCGTTCATACTCTCATAAAACTTATATAACTATTTAGAGAGGAAGAGGATTAAATGATCACAATAATGAATGTGCAATTGCAAATAAGAATGCACGTACGTGTGCGTGTGTGCTTGCATGTATGTGTATATAAGACTTACTGTGTGTCAGGCACTTTTGTAAGTGTTTTAAATGTATCATCCTATTTAATCCCCAAAACAGATGACAAAGGAAGAAGAGGATAAGTAACTTGTTTACAATCACACAGTAAATTAGGGACAGAACCAGCACCCGAACACAATCAGGCAAACTGAAATATGGGACTTTTGAAAATGAACAAAGCCCTTTGAGAAGACTTAACATAGAAACTTATTCCAGAGTGTGCCATAAGGAAAAATCATCTAGGAATAGGTAAAATTTAATGAGGGAAAAAAAAAATAATTAAAGGAATTAAAACCAGAGGGAGTAGCATGTACTCAGGTCCTGCTGTGAGAAGAGACTGACAGATGCTCAGTGAGGCTGGAAACAGTGAAGGGGAGTGTATTTTGAGTTGACACTGAAGATGTAAATAGAAGCCACACCACGCAGGATTTTGTGTGTTGGGTTAAAGATTTTAGTCTTTATCCAAAGAACATTAGAAATTAAGTGGAAAGTTTTAATTCCCTGTGGAGAGTGGGTGAGAGTGTGTGTAGAAGGAATTGAGATGTGTTCAGATTGCTTTTTGGAAAGATTACCTTGTCTAAGATGGGAGAGGGTTGGGCAGAGTGAATACAGGGAAATCACTTGGTAGAGAATTACAGTAGATGAGAGATGATGGTGGTATTTAAGATGGCAATGCTTGTCTAAGATGGGAGAGGGTTGGGCAGAGTGAATACAGGGAAATCACTTGGTAGAGAATTATAGTAGATGAGAGATGATGGTGGTATTTAAGATGGCAATGTTGAAGATGGGGAAAAGGTGGCCAATTTGAGAGAGAATCAAGATTTGGAGGTGAATTAGAAATGAGGGTGAGAGAGAATTAGGTGATAGAAAAGGTTCATAGATTTCTGGTGAGGTTACTGGATGAAGAATGGTGGAGTCATTTTCTAAGGAAGAAAATATAAGACAATGATCAGTTTAGGGGTTCTGGGGGTAATACTCTATTCTCTCTTGATACACTGTTTGATTTGCCTTTGAGTCTTGCAAATGGAGAGCCAAGGAGATAGATGGAAAGCTTAGAAGACCTGGGACAAAGCTTTGAGGAACCAAGATATTTTAGTTGGTGGTAGAATAGAATAAAAATGCAAAGGAGACAATATTAGCATTCAAAGGCATTGAAGGCAAAACAGGATAGGTCGTATTTTAGAAGCCAAGGGACAGTAATGCTTCAAGAAGTAGGGGGTTGTATCGACAGCTGCTGATAGGCTAAGTTAGATGTGAGATGGTAAATGTCCATTGGGTATAGTAACCTAGAAGTTCCTAGAAACTTTAAAGTTGCTTTGATGAAGTACTAAGTCGAATTCAGATAAAGGTATGTAGACTTGTAAATGAGAGGTGAGGCAATGAAAATAATGAGTAATGAGAATTCATTTAAAATGCTGGCTATGAAGAAGAGGAAAAAAAAATAGAATGGTGACTAGAGTAGTACATTTCTCTTGACCTTGACAAGTCTTAATAAAATATCTTTAAGCCATACAGTATTTATAGGTCATAATCTAAACATGTGTTATATGTTATGCTAATATAAATCAAAATAATAGACACCTGGAGAATATCTTTTTTATTTGTGTATCTCCATTATTTTCCAGCACAGTTACCTGTAGGAAAGTAGGCTGCATGTTCATACGAATAAATGAAGCTCAGCATTCTGCTTATGGTATAAGAGTAGACAGAACATTTTAAAAGTTCCTGCCTTCTAGTAGTTTGAATTATTTCTAATTAGAAATGATTTTATCATTTTCCTGTATGCTTTTTTTAGAAAGTTCCCAAATGATTTCTAAAAACAAAATGTAAATCATCATCTATCAATCCTTATCATTATTATGTGAAAAGAGAAAATAATTTACAAAGTTGAACTTTGCAAAGTGTTTACCATAAATAAAATGTACAGTTATTGGTGGCAAAGAAATTTCCAAGAGTTTGGGGCTAAGTAACTAAATGAATAGTCACATAACCTATAGCAGTTGAAAACATTCATAAATATTATTTCCTGATAAACTTGAACTGTACAAGTAAACAAACTGATTCTTTAAAAAACTTATGAATATGTATAAACACATGAAAATGTACAAATGAGAGTAAAATAAAAAAAAAACTAATTAAATAATCCACAGTATTTACTAAGAGCTCAGAACAGCACCACGGTGAATACTTCACTAATGCTCCCATACAATATGGTGACAGTTTACAGGGCCACTACTGGACAGATCAAACATTCTGAGGTTTAGTTAAGAAAACAGAATGGCCCAAAAAGTTGGTAAAAGCATAGAAAAGGGAGTTAATTAATCTATAGGTTAACATACAAACATAGCAATATCGCATTTAGGTCATCTTACAGAGGTGTTAAAAGCAAAAGACCTAATACAGCTGTCTGTACTGGAGCTCCTTTATAATACCCAATTTTAAAATGAACTTAGTAACTACTTGGGTGGACATGCATTGTATCACCTTGCTCATGTTCAGCAAAATAATAGTAATATTAGTAACAATGATAATGATAATAATTACCTGAGTTTTTCAAATCAAAGTTGGTATATGTCGGGCCTCCCTGAGCCAGAGGCCGACAAAACCGAGCGGGAAGAGACCCCGGT
>NW_007730842.1:83174-122886 GCF_000696425.1 Galeopterus variegatus | reverse complement strand
TAAATAAATAAATAAATAAATAAAGAGAAAAAAGAGTGGAAGCAAAATTTTAAAGGATTTCAGAAATGACATTTCTGAAAAATGTAACTCCAAAGGAAAATTAGTTATATTTTTGCTTGCAAATTTTGGCCACAAATAAAACCGAATTTCTGGAAAGAAATGAATGTTTGGATTATGGTTAATAATTTTGTGCACCATTTTAGCTCTATGCCCCTTAGGGTTCTTCAAATATATTCTAATTAATTGATTAGCTAATATTGGGCAATGGATCTCTTTCTGGTATATGATAAAGATCCTGAACCAACAGGCATTTGAAATTTGATTGATGAGTCCTCTACTCAATTCAAGTATCATTTATTAAAATGTTACACTGTGTATGACTATCTTTGTGAAGTCTGAAAAATATATTTGAATGATATAAATGTTGAAAATATGGCAATTGCCCTCAAGGATCATCCAAATTTTTATTATTTTTTTTATCTAAATAACTCGAATTTATTTATTTAATTATTTGTTTGTTTGTTTGTTTTTAGATCATTTAGTATACATACATGTGGGGTACAATGTTGATTTTCAATAATTGTGTACAATGTGTTGTGTGGTTAAATCATTAGAATAGTGAAGACATAAAATTCTCTAATATACAAAAAATGCATTATGTCCAATAAGATAATAAAAGAAAGAAAGATTAATTCTTGCCAGTAAATATCCTATGAATGAAATATTATTGAACATCTACTGTATGCTGGAAACTAGGCAGTGGGTGTTCATTATCATCCCATTAGTCTTATCTGCTGAGAATGGTTAATATATTTTCTGGTTCACTACATGAATAAAGTATATCAATAAATATGATTAACCCATAAATATATGAATAACAATATTAAATGGTATTACTTATAAAAATATATTCAATCACAATGTATGTTTTCCTGTATTGAGATGCTCATAATTACATAAAAGCCTAACTTAACTAAACACAGTAAAGGTTACTGCACTCTTTATGTAAGTTTACATAATACTTAAAATTTAGTTACTTTAATTGGGTTGAAACACGAATATAATGAAGATGTGTATTATAAAATACATAGTTTATCAGTACTACACAGATTGTTTCTGACGCAGGCTTAGTTTATTTTTTATTTTATTTTATATTTAAAAAATGGGTTTGGATAAAGGACTAGATATAAACAAAGCATAATGGGATGTCATCACAGTCAATCATTTCAGTTATATACGAGGAAAGAAGATTAGCATAGGAGGAGAAGCAATGTCTGGCTGTGTCCGCAGAGGTGGACCATCAATGACCTCTCTTTCTCTACTCTACCTGAGACAGAAGTAGCCCCCAGGTTTCCTCTGACCTCAGGCATTTCCAAGTAGTGAAAGGGGCATTCCCCAGGAGAAACCAAAGAAATGAGCGTGCATAAATTCTGATTGTACCTTAACAGAAATGCGCTTGTACATATTGTTATAACTAGTTTCACTATCTCATTTTATTTTCAATAATCACTCTCATACTTGCTTTATGTTTCCAGGTCCCTTTGTGTGGTTAACACTTTTTATGGCTGTGTTGATTGCTTTAATAAGTACATTTCATGAGGAGGGATTCATCACTAAAATTTGTTGAATAATCACACCCCCTACTCTTAAATGTTCTTCATATTTCTTTTAATAACTCATCTCACATCCTGCTACCCAGAAGGTCAAGAACTGCTTGCCATCTAGAGGTATCTTAACTCTTTCAGGTCACTAGAAAGAAGCAATTTATTAAATGGATTCTGGGTACTTGATACAAGTTAATGCAGTTTCTAAGAAGAGATTTGTTTCTATCTCACTCCAAGGATCAGGTCAAATAGCCTTTCTCCCTTCTATTTCCTACAATTGCTAAAGATATAATTTGGACTCCATTTTAAACTAAATCCTTGGATGGGGAGGGATCTTAGTCTGTCCAAACCCAGCTCACACTACATTAAGTGCTTATGTTTTATGAGGCACAGGGTTATAGCATTCTGCTCCTAGGGTTAAGCTCTCAAGATGGGGGAAAGCTTTCTCTGTCAGAGACCTGAGACTTTAAACTCTTTCTCCACTCAGAGATATGTCACTCTCAATATGAAAGCATTTAGAAGGAGATGCAGAAGTTATTTTCACACTTAAGAACTCCTCAGTCAGCCAAAGAGGCTAGTCCAAGGTCACTCTTTTAGCTTCACTCTCCTTTAAATTTCACATAGCGTAAATGGTAAAAAAAAAAAAAAAAATTATCCCCTTCCTCTCATCTTTTCTTGCTTTAATAGATTTCTGGGTTTTTCTTAGTGACAGCTAAGTAGCAATATCTCCACTAGGTAAAGATCGAATTCCTATGTAATTATCCTGCTATGCAATGACAAATTTCATGGTAACTTTATCCGTAAATGTTTAAATCATTTGCATTGGTTACACTTACTTTCTTTGTCTAGGTCCTTTTGTATGATTAACACCTTTTATTGGTTTGTCCATTAATTACATTATTCAGCCACAATTATTATTTTGTTTGATATAACAGATACTACCACAAGGTAACATTTTAACTTCTTGTCTGAGTAGATTGGGATAGAGCAGGTGGGTTACCCAGTTCAGCATTACAGGAGTGAAAAAGTGCTGAGGCTGGGGTCCAACAGGGAAGTGAAGCAGAGGTGCGTTAACTGTAATCAGGACAAGCAAAAGAATTGCTAGCAGTTTCACGAGTGGGCTCTTAGGCCAAAATCCTGTAGGGATCTCTGAGCAAGCATGGAAAAAATCATATTGTCTTGTGTCTCAGTTGTCAGCCTTGCAGAAATGAATTTTGCCAAGTGAGACTTCTCCTCTTGCATCAGTCTTATGCATAGTCAAAACCAAAAATTCAGAGGAAAACCACAGTAGGAGAGCAGGGCAATGTGGGACGGAAGATCGGGCATATTACAGGAATAGCTTTATGAATAGTTCAACTATGCCCAACTTCATGTTACCGGCATCAGAGGCTGCCTGCTGGACTCAGCTGCATTCCTCTGCACATATATCCACCCTCCACCTGAGCCAGGTGTTCCTAATTACCAGTCCATCTAGGTGGAGCATGCTGGGGTTGCTTCTCGTATGCTCAGACACTATGTTAAACCTCTGAGCTTGTGGCCATAAAGAAAAAGTCAAGCAAACAAACAAAATCTTGTCTCAGTTATATAAACGGCTTTCTTGTTACAGGGACTGGCTATCTGCCCTCCTTGTTTAATAGCTTTCCCTTAGTTCCTGCAGAGGTCTGACCTCCTGGCCTCCTTGAAAGGTCAGTGAGGGTGAGAAATGGGACTACACAGTAAGATAGTGAAGCTGAGCTTGGGGTCTCAGTACCTTATGACTGGCTAACTGAAATGATAATAATTATGAAGACAACTTTCCTTAGGGCTTACCCTTATGCTAAATGCTCTGTGTTTCTTTTTTTTTTTTTTTTTTTCCCTCTCTCAATTAATCCCCACAACACTAGTCAGGCTTAATCATAGCCCCTCTTGCATGGATGAGAAAAAATAAAGCTAAAGTGTGCAAAAGCTATTTCCCAAATATATGAGTGACTGCATTCAGATGGGATGAATACATTTTGAGCACTTTGTTGTAGTCCTCATGGAAATCGTGTCTTATTACATAGAAAAGAAAGGCAGAAGGGAGGAATGGAGTGAACATGGAGTTCTGTCTGGAGGTAGGTGCAAGACTTAAAGGAGAGCAGGCGCCATTGCCCTAGGCAGATTGAATCATGAAATCAGTTCTGGTAGGAGGAAGCAATTCTTAGGGTTAGAGAAGTCAGAGGGGAAAAAGGCATTTTTAAGCATGAGATAGATGAGCTCTGATTCTCTTGTAAGGCTATTTGATCTCTGACCTATTTATTACACCTATTGCCTGTGGATGGCCCCAGGGTTGGCTCTGGCCAGAAGGGGCCCTGAAGCTTTTGGATAAATCCTTTCTGGAAGAGACGCTGGGACCAAACATGCTGGAAATAATTCCTATTTCTGACAGTTTCATTTTTTCCCCCCATTTGGAACATTCTACCTTGTTCTATATACTCTGAAATTCATGTCCTTCTGGTTCTTGTCTGTCTTTTGCTTCTGGCCTATTTTTCTGTCCTTGCTCTCTTTTCATGTGCCAAGAACTGGCTCGTAGATTAGAATTTATTCAGTTATTTTGTTAACTGGTGATTACTCCAGCCTGGATTCTTATTAAAATGAAAACAAAACAAAACTAAAACAAAACAAAACAAAATGAAACAAAGCAGTTCCAGCTCTGCTTTGATGACTAGCCTCTGGGCCCCATCCATATTGACCTACCCTTTCAAAGCTGTTGGACAGAACAGTATCTGCCATTTTCTCTAGTTTTAGTTCTGACAATTATATTCTGTTATAGAATGATTTTTAGGATAACACCTGTGATTTGTATTTTGTGACTATTTAATCCATTCACACCATTCAAGTAATTCAGTACATTTTCATATCTAGTTATGTTTGAGATGAAAAGAGTTTCTCAGTTACATGGGAAAAATGAAAAAGAAATGGCTTCAATTATTCAGCCCTGGGCATGCTTCCTTCTTTGATACTGGGGTCAAGATCCTTACGGTCATAGCATTATTTCCTTAAAGGTAGTAGGGACCTGAAGTCATTGACCCCTGGGGCTGCTCAAGTCTGCTACCTATTTCAGGAAGAGACAGATACTTAGATCTGAATCACAGGTCATGATTTTCATGGAACTAAAAACACAGAAATGGAGCCCAGATCGTTTTTTTCTCTCTTCTTCTCCACTTATTCCTGTTTTCTATCCACCAAAGAAAGCCCACTCACACTGATGGGTCCCCTCTAGCTACCACATCAGAGTCCACTGGGATGGAGATTCTGTTCTATTTCTCATTGGCTTAATTTCCTCCCATGTTTCCAGTAGAGAAAGGAGATTTTACTAGTGGCTCTAAATGCTATTTTATCATACTTAGGAAGGAAGATACATTTAATAAACATAGTTTATTTTACTGGCACTGTGCAAGTGGTTATCTTTTTTTTTTATAACATTTTAGGGGGGGCAAAAGGAGGGTTGGAGAGAAATTGGATAATGGGAATAAAGAATAATTATGATTTGTAATAATGAATATGTTTATAATATTGATTTGATCATCACATGTTGTATGCATGTTGATTATGTATAATCAGTTGTGATTCAATAAAGAAAAAAACATATTTTAGCCAAATCATACTCAAACATAGAGTCCTGATTATATCAGCAAGAATTTTTGTTTCTATTTTGAAAGTTAAAAATTCCTACAATTTACACATTGCCCTTATTATTTTTTTTCTTTCATTTTTCTCATCTTAAAATGAGGGTCATGATAGAACCTATATCAAAGGACTTTGGGGAACATTAAATAAGTTTAGGTATGTAAATTACAGGAAAGTCTGACACACAGCAGATTTTAGGTATTATTATTATTATTGTTATTTTCTCATACCGACTCCAAAGTTATATATAAACAGATTTCTTAAAGATTTCTTTAGGAAATATTCTAAACAGTTTCTGATATTTTCTCTAAATATATTTGTGTTGCATTTTTCTTAATAGCAAAAATTTTGGAGTCAGAAGAACCTGGGTCAATGTTCAACATTTGTTACTTACTAGATAAGTAGATTGTAGGTTATTATCCTCTCTAAGCTTCAGGTACTTTGTATATAAAATGGACATATTTATTTCTAATCCATAAAACTATTATAAAGAGTTAATGTAGAACTGAGGACAGGTAGTAAGCTCTGGATATATGGTAGCTATTATTATCACACACAGATTTCTACGGGATAGTGAGGTGGAGATAATTCAAAGATTATAACTCAAAGATTATGCAAGATTCCTTTCTTTTAGATAAAATTGAGCTATTCCCCAAATAGTTAATCTATCCAAGTCTAGAAAGGTCTAGTTAAATGTACAAGTCCTTGGGACCACCATGGAGCAGACTCAGGGCATAAGTTCAGGTTTGAAACAATTTCTTCTCTCATTCATGGTAGTTGTTTCCATGATAACCCCTAGTGTTCATCACACTCTCAGGGATAACTTGATAGTCCCCATAGAGTCTTATCATCACAGATTCTGAATTCAAGCATTGAGTGACAACTAGAAAGGTCAACTTTCTTCAATGTGGTATCTTTTAAATTTCACCTAATAGTGAAATAAGTGAGGTTCTTCTCTCTTTCCCTCTTTCTGATTCAAGCATTGAGTGACAACTAGAAAGGTCAACTTTCTTCAATGTGGTATCTTTTAAATTTTACCTAATAGTGAAATAAGTGAGGTTCTTCTCTCTTTCCCTCTTTCTGTTTTCTCTCTGCCCTGCAGCCCTCCCACTCATACACACACACATATCCTTAAGTATGCTGTGCTTTCTCCACTGTGACTTATGAGATTGTTTTGAATTTTTCTGCAAAATACATTAAGTTAAACTATAAAGAGGAAATTCAGTCAAAGACACTAAGCTTATGAGTGATCTGCTAAGAATGACCTCTATTGGAATACAGGAGGAAATAGTTCCTTTCTGATTATGATGTGCAAATGTGAATGTATGAAAAACCATGACAATCTTTGTACACTTTAATAGGAAATGGTAATGTTTTGCAAACAGAAATAATAGTGACATTTTGCTTTCAATATATTTAGATTAAGGCTAATTGCAATACATGTATGACTCAGTTAACTTGTAGTATAATTCTAAAAGGGCTTTTTGCTTCATTTACTAAGTAATAGAACTAGGAGGGATAGTGAGCAGACTATTTATGTGCAAATATTGTATTAGATGGTATGTCATCATTTAAAACCATTGCTTTGAATATTCAGAAAAAGAATATAAAAATTAATTTCAGTTAATATTTTTCCTCTCTCTGTTTGCTTTAGGAAGACATTGTTTCTTCATAAGTATTTTTTAACCTCTAGGCTCACTTGTTGTAAAATTAGAGGGTACAAATGAAAATCCACCCTCTCAGAGAAAAAAGTGCCAAGTAGAATAAAGGAGAAAAAATAGATACGACTACAAAAACTCAAGTCCTCAAAGCCATTTGCAAAGCTTTAGTTAAATTCTGTTGCTCCCAGAGAAATCAGAACAGGAGGCTGAACATACTGAGACACAGACTTAACATAAATGTGTAACATAATGGAGAGGATAAGGGCAGAGTTGAGGGTCTTGGCATGAGTTTATTACTGGATGTGCCCTACATCCTGAAGCAATTAATTTTAGAAGCAAAAGTGGAACTAATATTTGATAAGAATTTTAAAGCACTTTATGCATGGTGAATGTCACTAACAATGTCACATTGTTCCAAGGATACCTGTTTTTTAAGCCATAAAAAATGTGGAAAATATCATTATAACTTCATAGAAAGGTAGACACATCATATAATTAGTGATTCTATTGATATGTAAAGATGTCTCTGTATGCAGTCCTCTACACTTACCAGACCCCAAAGAAACAAACACTTTTGACAAAGTATATGTTGGAATAACATTTTAGTATCATTGGTTATCACAATATTTATATATTAGCTTACTGGTTATACCCACTCAATTAGCTTACAAAACTTTCCTGTTTCTCTACTTTTTAAGTACTTTAATTTTTAGAGTTGTACAGAAAACAGTTCAAATATGAAAGCCATGCAAACCACAGAAAATGTGGAGAAACTTCTGTTTGTGTTAAAAAATAAATTTTATGTTGATTCTCACCATACCTTATGGTGAATTTTCATTATAGAGTAACAAAGTCTGACTTTATAAATGTTTGCCATTCAATCGAAGTGAATTAACATGGGAGAATGATACATTTCTTGTTGTTGACTAATCCAGGGGTTCTCAACAGTGGTGACTTTGCCTTCCAGGAGACATTTTTGTTTGTCCCAATTGGTGGGAGGAGAGGGGCAGTGCTACTGGTGTCTAGTGGGTAGAGGCCAGCCCCACATTCAAAGAAATAACTGGGCCAAAATGTCAATAGTGCCAATATTGAAAAACTCTGAACTAGTCAAACATAATTTAAGCTGAGGGAGGGTGGAGGAAAGAAATTAAGTTGGACCTTGGAAAAATTGTTGAGCATCAGGCTTGAAGTCAGATCTATGGGCATTCTTGGATGAAAAATAAAATTTAATCAACATATTATTGATTTCATACACTGTGATATATATCCTGCTCCTTATCACCTCAAATAGAGATTTAAATTATCTTACTACACCTTAGGTTTCTTTATATATCTATCTCCAGATTAATCTTTTTCTTTTTCTTGAATCCCTGTTCATAGAAAAAATGCATTATCTGTTTCATACTTAAAAGAAATTCACACACACACACACACACACACACACATCAGGATGACGTTTCCGAAGTAGTGTAATATATTTGCAGAAAAATAATTCTAGACAGTCTTAGAGTCTCTTATCTCATTAGAGCAGTGATTAAGAGCGTGCACTTTGGAGTCAGACAGAACTCATACAGTCCTACCACTTACCAGCTGTTTGGCTTTGGGGAAGCAAGTTAATCTCCCTGAATACCAGTTTTCTTATCTATAAAATGGGACTAATGGGCTGGCCCTATGGCACACTGGAGAGTGCGCCACTTGGGAGCGCGGCGGCACTCCCGCCGAGGGTTCAGATCCCATGTGGAAACCGGTTCCCGCTCACTTGCTGAGCGTGGTGCAGGCGCAACACCGAGGGTTGCGATCCCGTTGCCGGACAGTAAAAAAGACAAAAAGGGAAAAAATAAATAAATAAATAAATAAAATAAAATGGGATTAATAATATCTACCTCATAGGACCACTTAAATTAAAGAATATAAAGAGAATTTCATATTGTTTGGAACACAAGCATCTAGTAGTTGGTCATTTCAGTTTTGGTACATGCACATGTATGCTTATCTGCCTACCCCCTCTCACAATCCCATATGTGTATTTTCCTGTCCTTGATTAAATGTAACCATAACTAAGCTGGGAAGTTGAGAGCGGACACTACGGGTGAAGTGTGCTTGTGCCCCTTCACGGTCCACTTGGGCCTTGACTGCTTCCTCTTCTCAGTTCTATGTCTGAGCACTGAGAGCAGCTCCTAGCCTGCTCAGATGACACCAAGTCCTACTTCGGAAACTCAGTGAATTGTATTTTTTTTCTTTCTCACCCACTTACAGTACATAAATATATAAAATTATAAAATTCTCTGATGCATTTTAGGAACATTTTTGCTGATAGCTGTGCATAAACCCAAACTGAGAACAAATTATCAGAAAATGATAAATTAATGATATTTCCATTGAGACATGAGAAAACTTCTCTTTTCAAGTATACTTTTCTGTAAAAAGATGCCTCTTTCTCTCTAAAATTTGTTTCAGAGAATACAGATCTAATTTGTACTTTCTATTTTTTTTCCCAATTGACATCATTGATATTTCTTGAATGTAACTTAGTGCACTGAGTAATAAAAATCAGAGAAAAGAAAATTTATGAGCAAAAAAGATACCAGTTATATTTTTTTAAAAAGTGACTCAGAGAAACCGGAATATTTAAGTTTGCATTGCAGTTTGTATTCATATAATCTAAATTGGATAATTAATCAATCAAATTAGAATAACGTGATCATTAAACCTCATTATGTGAATATTTTATGTGAAGATTCGTTTGATTTAAAATGTTAAGATGATTAATTAAGTATATCCACAGAGAAAAAGCCCACAAAGTTATTAATAATATCTAGAAATTTTGACTGAAATAAGAGTTTATCATATTATTCCACATAAATTATTTTTTTCAATGGGAGAAATGTTTTTGGTCATCATATTTTAAGCTATTCCTGAACATTTAATCTAGGGGATAAACTCCAGAAAAAGGAGAATTTTTATGATACTTATGAATTAGGTTGATATTTAAAAGTTTTCCAACGGATATCAGGTAGACATCAACCAATGACACAATGTTCTTTACCAATCAGGATGGATGTTGGTGTGGAAAATCCAGTACAGCCGTGCTAGTGCATACTGGCTGCACATCAGCCCTGCCTATGGATTTAAAACATAGGGATATTACTGTATTTTTCCTAGACTGCCATTCTCAAAAATTTGCAGGAATATAATAAAGTTCATTAGTTCTGTTGCTACATGTTTCATACAGACAGAAGAAAAAAAATAGTTAAATGTCAAAGTAGTGAAGTTTATGGTATGTAAGGAATGTAGTAAAATTTTAGAGCTTAACCAGCAGATTCTTTCTTATCTAATTATCATTATTCCATTTTAATTGGTAGTTACACAAATGTCAGACATTAAATCTAAGACAAATGTCACCTCAAATCCCACACCTGTACAGTACATCCTAGGCGTTGACATATATTTTAAATAATCATTAGCAATTAGTAGCATTTCTCTGTCCATCTAATTGTTCTACTGATCTTTCCCAGGTGATTTTTCAGTTCTCTCGATGCATTGGCTTAGAGTTAAAATTCTACTGGCTTTTCATCTCGCAACCATTTCATTAGGGTTTTAGCCTGACTGAACCCATTAAAGTCACTGCTGCTCGCTTGGGCTGTGTTTACCCATGTGAGGTAAAGTGGAGCACACGGCAACCACTCATAGTCCAGGCCCAAGAAACTCTTTTGCCTGAAACATTTAAATCATTGAGACTAAACGTTTTCTCTGCTTGAATTACAAGAATTACTTCAGTTTTCCATTTCAGTTTAAGTAAAGCAGTCTGAGCCCATTTGAACATGTAGAACTATCTGTCTTAGCAAGATATCTATCCTAGAGCTGTTGCAAAAAGAGGAAACAAGGAAGTCCTTTCTTAACTCTTAGCATATTTCTGCATTAAATTTCCATTGACCAATCAAGGAGTCTTACATATGTGCAGTACCTTAGTCTATCAGGACAAGGGAGGTGAGCATCTAACCTAAGGCCCCCTGATCTCAGGCCCCCATTCCTATGAATATCCTGCACTGCCTTGAGGACCAGTGCTGAAGGAGCAACACAGGTGAGGTAGTTTATCATGGATGAGTTGCTATCATTGGTCCAATACGACAGCCACAGCAAAAGTATCCTTTCCAGGTAGAGTGCTGTCTGGGCACACAGTACCGAAAAGTGATTCCTGCACCATTTCCAGGAACAGAATCAGCCTGAAAGTGACATCATCAGTTACTAGTGACTAGTGCAAAGTGTCACAACAGCATGATGAAGTGCCAAGCAGGGACAAATGTCTAGAGTATGATACAAACTCTTTCAATAAATAGTGCCCATAATTAAATTATCAGGCAAAATTAATGATATGAAAATGTCTTTAAAATATAACTGCATTACCTTTTTTCTGTGTTCTACATGGGCTGTCTAATGCTCAGCCTTGTTCACTTATGCCCATCATACCACGGTTTCTACTTGCTAATACCTCTCAAACAAATGCTTAGGGGATGAGACAGTTTTGGTAACTACAGAGTATAATAGCGCTATGTATACTTAAGAGGTAACATTAAATTCAGGATTTTTTTTTCCATTTCCTCAAGACTTATACAAAACCAGGGATAGTTTGTAGTTTGAGAATATCAGGTGATTTTTCACCTCATTAACAGGTGTGGGGGGGGAGGTGCTATTCTTCTATTATACATTTTTTTCCAACAGTAATAGCTAACTATAGTACAGCCAGGTGCTTGTTCTAAACACTTTAGGATAGGAACCACTTAATCCTCATACAACCCTATGTAGTATTAATGCCTACATTTTACAGCTAAAGAATGTGATGCTTAGAGAGGATAAGTGCCTGAAGTCCCGCAACTAGGAAATGGCAGAGCTGGGGTTGGAAGGTAGGTAGTCTGGCTGCAACATATATTAAGTGTTTCCTGTGGTACTATTAAAATGTAGTTAGAGGAACAAATTTATCCTTTGAACCTGATCTCCATCGTCTCCTTAGGAAATTATAATTTCTAGATGAACTCTAAAGAGAATGAAGAGGCAAAAAGTAATTTTGTCTAACTTCAATTATAAATGACTTTTTTAACTTCTGGAAAATCTGAGGAAATCCAGGTTATATCATTTATTAAAATAAAATGAGTTTTTAATACTTAACCATATTGTACATTTCAGTACATTTAGAGAAGTTTTCATGTGGCATATCAATATCTGCCCATAAAATACTGTGAAAAAATAGCAAATTGAGGTTTTATTCTGTGTTGGCCATGCATGATATACCGCTTATGCTGTGGCCCCAGATCTTTCATGAAGATATTTGTTTGGCAGCAATAAGACAGTTTTAGTCAGGTACTTAGTAAATCTGTGACAAGTTTTAAATATTTTTAAGGTGTTATATAATGATGATTTTTTTGGGCGTCTCAGATATAAACAAATTAAATGAGTTACAAGAAAATTCTTGTTTTATTCCCCCAGAATGTGGACTCCAGCAACCTAAACTGTGTAAGACATTAATTTGGATATGTTGTGGTTTTTATTATATGTTTGCACATCTGAATATGGTCTCTATTTTAAGAGATTCATGGAAATATTGCTGTATTGAGATAGGAGATGCTCAGTTTCCATGGGCTTGGGTTACAGGACATGTCTCTATGTTGCAAGCCACTTCCCAAGATCTCAGGCCTCTCCTCTAGATCTTCCCCTACAGGAGAGTTACTATTGCTTGTTAGACCTACTTTTGGCATTAGTATGGAGAAGTTGAGACCACAAGGGGCTGGCTTTTGCAAATTCAGTGGCTGGGCATGCTCAGTAGAGAAGGGTTATATAACCCTGGTAACTGAGCATGTTCAGTGAAGTGGAATTTATCCTTTGAATGACCTTCCACTAGAGGCACTAAAGAGCACAGATATGAATATTCTTGAATGTGACTGGTGCATGTGAGAGGACTTGAACAATGAACATGCTGCAAAAGGACACCAACTGAGCATGTGCAAAATTATGTTACATGACAGGGAATATTCCCCTTAGTTGAATATTCATCAGATATCATGAATATGTATTAGATAGTGAACCTATAGAAGTGGAATCCCTGTAGAAAGCAGGGTTTTTCCTCACTGCCCTGAGGACAACCCGTACTTTGCTGGCTGAGGTGTGTATGCTTTACTTTCACGTTAAGTTTACTCTCAGTGGGTGGCTGCTCACTCTCTTGAGCCAGCCTGTACTCTGTACCAGACTTTAAGTGTGTATTTCTTACTTTTGTATTAAACTTGGTCTAGGCCCTGCTCAGGATCTAGGCCCTGCTCAGGATCTAGGCCTCACTTTGTCTGTGATCTGTATCTCTTATTTGTTACCTTAAACCTGTTCTCACTTTCTACTGTGACTGTGCTCTTGAATTCTTTCTTGTGGTGGAGCCAAGAACCTGGTAAGAGGATGGGGTGGGTTGAAGCCGGTTATTGAGCCCCCTAGACCCTCTCCTCAAAAACAGTACCATACAGTTAGGTCAAGGATAGGCGCTATGTGGTGTATGTTGCTGCTGCTTTCTCCTAGGCACTTCTGATCTAGCTGGCATTTCTTTCTGATGAGCCTGAGCACAATGCACAGCAGCTCTGCAGGAAACTACTACTAACCAATTAGAACTGGCATGGGAGTTGGAATCTATTTTTCATCCCTACAGTAAAACAAATAATTATAATGCTAATCATAATAATGAAATTTAAAGCTCAAACAACAAAAATCAAACACAAAAAACTTTCAAGGAAATCAATTATAGGCAAGGAAAAGTCTAGGCTATAACAGTACCAGTAAATGAGTAACTTCTTGAAGCTGCAAATCTCTTAGCATTTCACCTTCTGAAAAGCTGTAAGTCTAAGTTTCTTATGGGAAATCAACCATACTTTTGCCTATGGGCACTATGATTATTCAATTAAATTTGATGATATGCTAACTTGAAAATTTCTGTCTTGTACGAGAAGTTTTGTTTACTCATCTTGGATTGCTAACTGCAAGTCTCTTAAGGCAGAGGCCAAGATCTTCATAATTGTCCTCCATTACATATTGTTATTTGCAACTAATAGTAGCTAGTAAAAGTATTTGAATAAGTGATTCTCTAATCATTAAAATATCCTTTAATCAGTTTTAAAGTGCTTTATTTTCTATAAAGATGTTTGCTGAGATCCAAATAAATATAAGTAAGCATTTATGAACGAACCAGTGTCAACGGGGTCATTTTATCTCTGGGCCAGACCTTCCCACCACTAATGACACCTATAGCAGATGCCAAAAACTTTGCAAATCAATTTAATCTATTACCAGACAGCCCCATTTTAAGTCTTTAGAAAGTCCAATCTAGTTAAATGTCAAAATTTCAATCTCATCCACTTTTTTTCAGTGACTTGATGGTTATTTCTATTTTTAATGGTTGAATTAATCAAAAAATCTGTTACAAATAGGGTTTGATAATCACTTAATGACTAACATATAGCAGGTTAGTGATTAAACCATTCAGTTTAAATACTGACACATCTTGAATATAACCTAAGATTTCATATTATATTTTTGATTGTTACTACAATATGCTCTTTAGCTCATCTTGATTTACCTCTTTCAAAAAATGTATCATACAGATAGAGGCCTTTTACTAGCTTTAGCAATTCAGCATCTACCTTCCTTATTTCTGTAACCAAAAGAACACTAGAGCCATACCTCAAAATTGTCATTTTCATCCTCACTTTCTCTCTAAAGAATTTCTGAAAATCAATCAACCAGACAAGATGGATATAAGAACTCATTGGTGGTTGAGGTTGTTCTGTAAGCTTAAATTTTTTTTCTTCCTTTTTATTTTAATTTACATTAACATTTTTGGGTCTTCTTCCTCATCATTAAAACAATTATGAAAAAAAATGAGGAAACAAACTCATAATGGTCATAGTGAACCTTTGACTTGGGTCTTACTTCTACTGCCATACATTGTTCTCCTATATCTTTCTTTTCTTAACATGATTATTTATCCCATTACAAGTTTCAAGGAATCAGAACTTCTCTCAGTAAAAAACAAAAATTTCTTGTAAGGAATAAAGGGGGAGAAAACATGTTTTTCTCTACATTTTTGGAAGTCAGTGGGTTAACTGCCCTCGTATTCTGGCTTTTGACATATTTTGCAGTAAGCACTGTGCTTCATTACAGAATTATCATTTATCACTGGACTCACTTCAGGTTTGGATTCTCCATTCCTTCTCAGCTCAATCCTTACTCAGGCCACTTTTTTTTATGGCTCAGAGCAGGATGATTCTGATAAACAGTAGTGGAGAAGGGAATTGTTTTTTCTCTCTCCCTTTTCTGTCTCCTCTCCTGTTTGGGCATTTCCTAGGTGTCACAGGGGCAATTGTTTGTACAGGTGCTGTTGTAACCTGTTGATGGGATCTCCAAATGTTGGTGTTTTCCTCTAGGGAATCTTTTGTGAATTTTCCAAGTGTCAGTATCACTTTTCCCTCTGAACAGGCTTCTTAATTCCTGCTCAGCTTACTAACACAATCTCTTGCCATTTATTGCTTCCCCATCAGTTCTTTCTCTGGCTAGGTACCCACACAAACTAATTCTGCTAAGGACAGTTTTCTTGGTTAGGTCTTATCTTAGTCGTTTTTGTGCTGCTATAACAAAATAACAGAGACTGGGTAATTTACAAAGAACAGAAGTTTATTGGCTCACATTTCTGGAGGCTGGGAAGTCTAAGGCCAAGGTGCCATCAGGTTTGGTGTCTGATGAAGACATTCTCTTCTTCCAAGATGGTGCCTTGAATGCTGCATCCTCTGGAGGGGAGAAAGGCTGGATCCTCACGTGGCTGAAGGCTAAGGACCAAAAGAGAGAGCCCACTCCTGAAAGCCTTTTTATAACAACATTTATACATTCCTGAGGGCTGAGTTCTCATGAACTGAACACCTTTTATTAGGCCCCACCTCCCAGTACTGTTGCATTAGGGATCAAATTTCAACATGAGTTTTTTTTTTTTTTTTTTTTTTTTTTTAAGATGACCGGTAAGGGGATCTCAATCCTCGGCTTGGTGTTGTCAGCACCACACTCAGCCAGTGAGCAAACCGGCCATCCCTATATGGGATCCGAACCCGTGGCCTTGGTGTTATCAACACCACACTCTCCTGAGTGAGCCACGGGCCGGCCCCTCAGCAAGAGTTTTGTAGGGGACAAGAATTCAAACCATAGCAGGTCTTCTGAAGATAACTCATGTGTGCTTATCTCTGTCATCACAGCAAATATTACAATCTTCTCTCCTTTACATTTTCCAGTCATGTGTCAGCCACCAGTCTCTGTGATCTACAAACTCTTGAACTTCACCTCCCATGAATCAAAGTGGGAAGAGTTCCTATCCTCTTTACCACAAGAAAAGTGCTGGAGAACCACATAGCTCTCTGATAACTCTCTTCAAAGAAATTTTATTTCCAGTCCTCTCTCTCCTGATAAATCTTGCTTTTTCCTTTATAAAATGGGGGGGCTGGGCATGAGAACCTATGGTGCCAAATTAGTCTTGGGCTATATCCTAATACAGTGGGGTACGGAAAGTCCAGTTGTTCTCTTTTGAATACATAGGTGTATTGTCAGGGTTTATCAGAGAAACAGGACCAATATATAATTTATTACGGGAATTGACTCACATTATTATGGATGCCAAGAATTCCTAGGATCTGCTATCTGCAAGCCAGTAAACCAGGAAAGATGTGTAATTTAGTCTGAGTCTGAAGGCTGAGACCTCAAGGGGACTTATGGTGTAACTCCTAGAATCCAAAGGCCCGAGAACCAGGAGCTCTCATGTATAAGAGAAGGAATAGATGAATATCCCACTCGAGAAGAGAGAGCACTCTTACCCTTCCTCCACCTTTTTGTTCTACTCAAGCCCTGAACACATTGGATGATAAGCATAAGCAGTGAAAGAAAGTCCAAAAATGTGTAAAATTGTTAAAACTAATGAGTGCTCTAGATCAGCACTGCTTTTTTGTTCTAAATATGAATTGACAAACCATAGTCCAATGCATATTTGGGTGCATAAAGAACTACATAGTAAATGTGGATGGAAAATTAGAGATAACAAATATTTGATCTATATTAGTTCTATAGGTCAAACTTTTGCCAAATGGGTTTACACTCGCTTTATCTACCCTTACAGAGATGAAAATATTTGTTCTCAGAGGTTAAGTGGGTTGCCCACATCTGAACATATTTAGTAAGTAATCTGAAAATGGACATTCACTGTTTACTGTTCTTTTACTCCAATGTAGGTATAATTCTAATGAGAATGAGCCTGGAAACATATTCATAATATTAATATGCTTCTTGTGGGGGCTTTATTTAATTGTGTAAAGCATAATCATCTTTACTAATATGACACTGATGGTGAAGGTTAGGCACAGTGCTTGCTATGGCTTACCAAGAGTTCAGGTGAAAAGAAGAAATGCAAGAGGTTAGGTTAAAAGAAGTGTATAGGTGCTTTGGCTCTAGATGAAATAATCTTGAGTGTTCCAAAATAGTTAATCCATTAGGGTTTTTTTGAAATTCCCCCAAAATAAACAAAGCAACTTAGATACTTAAATTTTAAAGAACACCTTTGTCATTATTTTACTAATATGTACATATAGTGTTGGTTCAGTTTTTCTTATTATATGAAAAGTTTATACACACACACACACACGTAACTTTTTCTAATGGATAATTTTAAACATATACACATAAAACAGAATAGTACAATACACCTCTACATACCCATTAACATACTTTTATAAACATCAAAAATTTTCTTTCCTTTATATCTTCCTATACTCCTGACCTTCTTACTTGATTATTTTACATACACTGAAATACAATGTACTTGAAAAATGGATACATCAATATGACTCATATCCTGAATTATGAATGTTTCTGCGAAGATATGTTTGGTATAAATAGTAGATAATGATCTTTAGACTGGCTTGTAATTCCATTTCAACTTCTGTGGACAAATCAAGAAACTTATTTGATGCCTGGACAATAAATTTAATAAAACGTTATTATTTGCAGGCAATTTTGAATGTTGACTAAGACTGTCAGAAGTAACAAATAATCTTCTTTATATAGCTCGGTGCTGAGTAGGCTTAAACAGCCTCTGCCTCTAGAATGCAATATAATTATAAGACATGATTACAACTGATTATAATCAATCAGCATAGTCTTAAGTGTAATTTATATTGCTGCAGCTGTGGTTAGATCAAATCATCATATAAGATACAATTTCTACTAGATATGTGAAATTATTTGAACAAACCCAAATACAGTAAACTTATAAATGGTAATAAATGCATAATAAATTTTGCCAATTGCATAATACTTTAGGACTCTGTTTATCACAAAGTAAGTTTTCCCCCTACAGCGTTTAGTATCAATTTGAAAGACAAAACTGTTGTTTCACCACGGTTGGCAGATATGACTTCTGGCTCTTGCTTCTGTCCCTGCTAATATTTTATGTGTAATACATAGTGAAATTTCTATTATAATTGAAAAGGAGAATACTAAAATAATAAAGTTAGGGGTTTTTTTCTCCTAATTGAAAATGAAACAGGAGAAGGTTTCTAACTTTAATTTTCAATCTCTATAATAAGCCATTTCAACCTTGGCCTTACACTTGAAAATCAGTTTCAACAAACATGCATTTATGGAGGCTAAGAGGAGTAAGAAACTGTGATCGGCCCTTGCTCTCAATCAACTCAAACTGTAGGTGGAACTATTAGAAAATAAAGGATATAAATTTTAGAAACTTTAAACCTACAACAATTTGAAAATGAAAGCCGCTTATAGAGCACTGCACACAGAGCAGGGCAAAACTGGGATCCGGTTTACTTCTTAGATGTGTCATCTATTTATTGGCATTTGCTTACAAAGTTGATGTCTCTGTGTTTAAATATCACATATATGCAAGAGGGGAAATACTTGCCCTTCTTCTAGTATAGGGCTGCTGTGAGGATCAAAAGATGTAATTAATATGAGTTCTTTGAAATCAATTAAAAAGTAATAACATTCTTAAATAATCTATTGTTTTGTTATGGTTAATTTCATTTTGTTCCTGGAGCCAAATGTTGCTGCAAAACTAACAAATAGTATATTAAAATTTCAACAAAGAGGTTTTTCTCCACGGAACCTCTCTTCTAAGAATAATAAAATTAACATAATCCCATTCACTTTTTAACCACTTTCTGGAAGGAATTTTTATGTATATAGTAATTTAATCAAGTAACATGAAAGTGTGAGAAGAGTAATTCTGGCAGCCCATAGATGCAGCTGTTTGGCTGGAATACAAGTTCACTACCAAATAAGAAAATATATTTTAATGACTTAAAGTTTGAAAAAATATTCATTCAGCTTTCAAAGGTAAAACCGGCAATACTTTGTGCAGGCTTACAAAGCATTACTAAATTCAAAATAAATACTCAGCCATTTTTTCTTCTAAATTTTTGTCACTGAAAAATCTAACTATCAAAAGAGGTAAGAGGATATACCACAGAAAATTTATAGAAGACAGATCTTTCTTCAGCATCAGGGATTTCTAATACATATTTAAGACATTTTTTTTTAACTGTTTCAAAAGAAATAGCAATTTTTTTTTTCTGGACTAATAAAGCATAAACTTTCTCTGAATAAAAAAATACTTAGCCTTTAAAAAGAATAGTGATATTGATTTTGGGTACTGATTACATTTTAATAAGCAGAAAACTAAGTCTCACTATGCCACAACACAGGATTCTTATTTAAAATCAAACTCATGAACTATTGATATATCCCCAGGTGAACGCTACATTTATATGGAATGAAGAAGATTGGTGAGAGCAACACACAGATAGTAAATACAGCATCTACAGAGACCATCTGTCAGTAGATATTAAAAAATTACCTGCATTTTCATAAATATTTGATCTTTGCCAACTTGATAGCACCGTTATGTTCCTTAAATAAAGAAGACAAAATAATTCCACTTAAAGTCTAGACTCTATTAAAAAGTGAACTTAACTATAAATTCTTTTTCAGAAGTTTCTTGCCAAAACTTTCCCTTTGGAATGTGAAAGCATAAAATCCTGGGTCTAGCCTCTTTCTCCCTGGGTATAGGTATCTAAGAGAAGCACATACTGTGACTGGGTAAATAGGAGGCCATAGCGGGCAGTCGCAGGGTCACCATCAGCTGTAGTGGCTGCCAGGCACTTCTCCAGGTAGGGCTCCTTACACTGCTAGCAGGTTTTTCCAGCATGCTAATGGGGACTGAAGTGGAAGCAGGTGTTTCAATGCAAGGCAGCCTATGGGTGTTTCCCTGCTCCATTGCTAACAGTCCCCAGAAGCTTCTCATACCCCCCTAAGCATCATCTTAAGTTAAGAGTAAGCATTTTCTCAGAATAGTCTGAGTCATCCAGGTTAAAGTAGGGGGGAAAAATGAAATACCATTTACTGTCCAGTTTCTGTTCCCTCTTACCTGGGGAATATAGGAGGAAGTTTAGATCAGTTCGAGAAAATAATGAACTGACATTTTTTTTACTTTCCTGGTCACATATTTTACACTTCTTTGAAATCTTATTATGCTTCCTATATTAGTCTGTTTCTGTTGCTTATAACAAAATAACTGAAACTGGGTGATTTACAAAGAAAACAAAATTTATTGCTTACAGTTTTGGAGGCCGGGAAGTCCAAAGTCCAGGGAACACAGATGGTGAAGGCCTTGGTGGTAGCAACTGTGGTCCAGGGGTCTCACCGAAAACAAAATTTATTGCTTACAGTTTTGGAGGCTGGGAAGTCCAAAGTCCAGGGAACACAGATGGTGAAGGCCTCGGTGGTAGCAACTGTGGTCCAGGGGTCTCACATTGCAAGATGGTGGGAGCAGAGAGAGCAGAGAGGGAGACAGACAGACTATCCTCTCTCTTCTTTTAAAGCCCTCAGAACTGAGCCCCTGACCACCATTATTAATCCATTCACTACTGCACGGTCCTATAATTCAGTCACCTCTTCGAGGCTTCACCTTTCAATTACCATAATAGGATTTCCCACCCTCTTAACAGGCACACTGGGGACCAAGTTTCTAATACATAAAACTTGGGGGACACAATTCAAGCTTCAGTGAGTTTGAGGGGACATTCAATCCACTGCAGTTCCCTAACCTTTATTTTCTCACTTCCAGAACAACAACAATTCTACCCTATTTATCTGTCTCATCAAACTTCTTTACCTCTTCCTTTCCCTACCTCTCTATTTCCTCCTCTAACATGTATCTGGCCCAACTCAACCCCATTCTTTCTTCTGCCTGACTTGACAAATGCTGATTTCACCACTATTTTAGAGTTTCCAGATTTAGCAAGTAAAAATACCAGATGCTGGTTAAATTTTGATTTTATGAAAAACAAGGAATTTTTTTTTTTTGGTACAGGTATGTTCCAAATATTGCACTGGATATGCTTATACTAAAAATTATTCATTGTTTATGTCCAATTCAAATTTAACTGGGCACCTGTATTTTTTCTAGCAGTTCTTTACTATTTCTTATATATGCAATTGGTGATTTTTCTTCTCCCGAAATTATTCAAAAAATTAAAAGAAACTCCACATTGTGGATTACACATTGTTTTAAATTCCTGTTATATTATCCTAAGACACTATAAAAGGGTTTAAAATATGCTAACCTCTGGATTCAAATACACAAGCAGGACACTTCTTATGCTTGTGAAAATAAGATTCGCACTTGATTTTCTATAAATTGTTTTAAATTCCTGTTATATTATCCTAAGACACTATAAAAGGGTTTAAAATATGCTAACTTCTGGATTCAAATACACAAGCAGGACACTTCTTATGCTTGTGAAAATAAGATTCGCACTTGATTTTCTATACAAAGACTGGGTCAGTCGGCCTCCCTGTGGCTATTTTACAAATATAATACTAACTCTACTCCAATTAAGATAAAGAGAATTCTTTTGATAGAAATTCAATCTAGATTTTAAAAGACTCAAAATCCATTATACGCTTCATCACTCTTACTTGAGATGAACGTAAAAGTCACTCTTGTGGCAAACCCCCTGCCCATTCCAAGTCACTTCTGCCTAATTACCATATGTAACATCAAACCACAAACTAAGCTAATGATGCAGTGTTTTGTTTATCTATTCCTGTATAGCAATCCACCCCAAAACTTAGTGGTGTCAAAGACTAACTATTTTATTTGTTCACAATCCTAAAACCTGGGCTAGATTCAGCTGAATAGTTGCTTTGCTGGTGGTCTATTGGATAGATGTATTCAGGTAGTGGGTTAGTGAGGGACTGGGCTTAGCCAGGACCCTGAGGCAGCTGGACTTCATTCTCTCTCCATGTCACTCTGGGCCTCTCCTCTTTTACATGGCTTCTTTATGTGCTTGCTTTACATGGTCTCCCAGTAGAAGAACTCGCCTTCTTGATTTATCAGGGTCTCAGCATGCACAATTGCAAGCTATCAGGCCTTTTAAGGCATAGGCCAGAAACTGCCTCTTAGGCCAATGCTTATTCTACCACATTCCTTTGGTTACAGGGAGTCACAGTCCCAGCCTAACTCAAAGGAATACTTAGAAGTATGGCTCATTTGGGGCAGTCAGTGTAACAGACAACTATGTTGGTCAACAGATGGCATCTTTAAAAAAAATGATAAATTAATTTAGTCAGGCTTTGATTATATCATCAATGAAATAACTTATATCATTTATCATGTGTTATTTCTTAAATAAATATTTAAGAATGGGGGACAGATAAAGAAACTTGGATGTCCAGTACACAAAACTTTTTTTTCCCAAAACAATAAAAATTCTCTTTTACTATAAGTAATTATATATTCAAGGGTGTTTAAAGAAAACTCCTTAACACAAAATGTTTTCTAATTCTCTCTTTGTGGTTTGCTAGTACACCAATAGATCACTGTGCTTTATTTTTTCCATATTCTTTAATGCCACTATATATTTTACTTCTATCGTCTTTCTAAATCCTCCCTTATAATATTTGCCACATGTTGCTTTTGGCCTTGACGACCAACTTTGATCTCCATGATACCCAGTGTCAGTCTGAAAGAGGTAGAGTCCTTGATGCTGGATTAGAGGAAAGAGTTGGGAAAAGAAATGGAGTGTGCATCAAAGATGCATCTCCTGGAACGCTGAGCTATCAGTACTTTCCAAACCATAAGTCACCTTTTCCATTTATAAAGATACTCTGCACTGGGGACTCTTCCTCTCAAAACCTGGGTCTACTTCTAGTAGGATCTTATTTAAAGTAGAGAAATTGAAGGATGCCAATGTTTAAAAATATAAGTGCTTAGATTTATGAAGCACTTTTCTTTTCAGGGAGGAGAGTGCTGTGATTACAAGTATGTGCACTGGGGAGTAGGGGCACGCAGGTGTCAGAATCTCCATCAGGAGTTCAGTCCCTACCCCCAACCTGCCCTGTGATTCACAGTTCGTTCTGGTTTAAGCTCGTGAGTGTCATGTGGGAAAGATATGTAGGCAGAGACAAGTAATGTGCTTGAGGCTCATTGGTATGGTGGGGACACGTGGCTCGTACAGGCTGGAATGCCTCAGATTCAAATCCCAGATGTACCACTTTCCACTTGTATGACTCTGGGCAAGTTACTTCATGTGTCTAAGTATCAGCTTCCTCATCTGCAAAGCAGATGTGATAACTACTCTGCAGGGTTGCTGTGAGACTTAAATGAGAGAATAAAATACATTTAACTATATACAAAGCCAGGGAAAGTAACCAGTAAGTGGTTGCTGTATCATGAACAGCAACAATAAGAAAGGTGCTCACCTTGTTTGCTGGGGCTTTCTGTGGCCATGACGTTCTCATTTCTGTGTCCTGGCACATGGGAAGACACCTAATTTATATTTACTGACTAAACTAACTCCTAGCAGGCTTATGTGTTATTAATTTATTTTTTTTTTATTTTGCACTTATGAGCATAGCATAGGGCTAAGAGCCTGTCCTTTCAACAGGGATGAAGAGAGAAAGGGTGTTAACTCTCAGTGATCTTACAGTTTAGTAGGGAAGACTATCAATACGTTAATAATGAAGCAAATCTTCACCTTATTACACATGTGATAATGCAATGATTGAAAAGTACAGGGTGCTGCAAAACAAATAATGGGAAAGGTGGCAAGCTCAGCACACAAAACTTTTAATGTGAGTACAGCCCTAGATTCTTGTTGAATAGGTATTATTTTATTTTATTATGTTATAAGTCATATACAATCAAACAAATTTCAGTTGCACAAATTCAAGAATTTCTACATTTGTGTACAATTGGATAAACACTATTCATAGGAAAATGTAGAAAATTTATAGCCCTCCAGAGGACTCTCTGTGCCTCTTCCTTCTCAGCTCCCAGCAGAGGTAACCACTGTTATGACTTTTATCACCACAGGTTAATTTTGCCTGTTTTTGCCTAAGATATTACCTATTTTGGTATATGTCCGTGAATACTTGAAAATAATATGCATTTTGCAGTTATTGATTGTAGGCTTCTATACAGGTTAATCAGGTAAATTTAGTTAACCATGTTTTTCAAATCATTAATATCCTTACTAATTTTTTTCTGCTTGTTTTATAATATATTTAGACAGGTGTATTAAAATATCCAACTATGTTTGTGCACTTGTTTATATCTGCTTTTATTTTCAGCAAATTTTGCTTTATAAATTTTGAAGCTATGTTATTAGGTAATCACATGGTTTTGAGGTTCTTTAGCTACTTCTTTGATGAATCTTTTATTCTCACTTTCTCTAGTTGATAACTACAATGTATGGTAAAGTGTGCCAGCAGAAACAATTTTGTGTTGCCATAGTAAACATAAGTAATTACCTGGAGCATTTCAGGCTATAAAATTATAATTGTGGACTTTCCCTATCTGTTCAATTTAAGTAGAAAATGAGATGACAAATACAGAATATGGTTTCTGAAGTACCAAAACTAAATAAACCATTTTTCTTATGACTTTCATTTGTACACCTGTGGCTGAGCTTGCACCGATTACAGGTGTTCTGTACCATCCCTACTCCAAATGAGTACAAGGTAGCCATTTCCAGATTATTTATAAGCCGATTTAAACATCCCTCAGGTTTCCTACATGAGCAGATGCCCAATACCTCTACAGTATTTAGTTCAAGTGAAGATATGTTCTTCTCAAGTAGTGAAATTATATGCAATGGTGTGGCTTGCTTGTAGATTTTTCCTTGCACTTTTTTGACCACAATGCTGGTAAATCAGCTCACCTCATTATCCTCTTTAAAATAACACATACCCTATTGAAGGACTTGAGGATTTTTTCTGCCATTTCTCTTAGCAAATGTCTTTGGATGTTAATCCCATAAGATATACAACTTCCTGAGATAAGGAAAAGGTAGCTTAATAGACTTCAACACAAATTTATTATGGACAGTATAGAAGGACTTGAGGATTTTTTCTGCCATTTCTCTTAGCAAATGTCTTTGGATGTTAATCCCATCAGATATACAACTTCCTGAGATAAGGAAAAGGTAGCTTAATAGACTTCAACACAAATTTATTATGGACAGTATATTATTCTTTTTCTACAAAAAGTCTTTATTTCTGTTCTCCTAAGATTACCCTATGAAGTATTTATTTCACCAGAGAGGTCAAATAAGACTATTCAAGAAATTTCAAATAACTTTCTGAATTGTTAATTTAGTCTTATCAAGGTCAAAGTAAATATTGAGTATATTTTTGACAGAACCACTCAAAAAATTTTGTCAGTTCTTATTTATTAAATTTTAGAGGATACACACACACACACTATGTAATCTTATTAATATAATATTATCAAACAACTTAATTATGTGTAGTCACATACCACATTTATGTAGTTTAACATAATTTTCATCAAGTCAGCATGAGATATATTTTCTTAGAAGTGTTCTGTAAAATTACATATAATGATTTAGAGTTAATTGTAGAGAACACATTTTACTCATACATTTCGATAATTACAATTTGCTATTTTCAAGAAAATTAAAATATAAAAAACTCAAAATGCCATATGGTGCAAATTTTATAAGAAAAAATGGTACATTTATATTTTAAATGAATGTAACATATTTTGTGATTTAGTTAAATTATAATAATTCAGTAATCATTTTGATACATTTTAATCCTAAATTTTACCCAAGAAAAAAATGGGAGTTAGGCTATATGAAGTCTGATCAGAGCTCCGCTATTATCCACCCAAATATCTAACTAGCCAACAGACTTGATGCACATTGGATTATCACTTAAGCTCCATGGATGTGAATCCTCATCTGTAATATGTGGGACTAGGATGAGCTGATCTTTTTGGTAATCACAACAACAAAACTTATCAGGACAATCACTGAGAAAAAAATACTGAAAAACAAAAGATGTAACAAAACATTTTTATTATTAAAAATGTAAAAAGAAAAATTAGACGAATGAGTAAAAACATTAAAGAAAAATTAAGGTTGGGCCGATCCCGTGGCGCACTCGGGAGAGTGTGGCGCTGGGAGCGCAGCGACACTCCGGCCGCGGGTACAGATCCTATGGATCCCGTGGCGCACTCGGGAGAGTGTGGCGCTGGGAGCGCAGCGACACTCCGGCCGCGGGTTCAGAACCTATGTAGGACTGGCCGGTGCGCTCACTGGCTGAGCGCAGTGCCGGCGACACCACACCAAGGGTTGCGATCCCCTTACCGGTCATGGAAAAGACAAAAAAAAGAAAAATTAAGGTTGGGCCGATCCCGTGGCGCACTCGGGAGAGTGTGGCGCTGGGAGCGCAGCGACACTCCGGCCGCGGGTACAGATCCTATGTAGGACTGGCCGGTGCGCTCACTGGCTGAGCGCAGTGCGGGCGACACCACACCAAGGGTTGCGATCCCCTTACCGGTCATGGAAAAGACAAAAAAAAGAAAAATTAAGGTATTTTAAAACATAATTTTTTCTATATTTATACATAGTTTAATTTCTAAGTTGCAGGACAAGAATAACTTGGCCCTCTAATGAGAGAAACATGGATTAAAAAATACTTACATGGAAGCTCAGCATGACAATTTCAATAACAAATTGGGTTAATTAATCAGTTCTTTGAAACTTTGTAAAGGTTAAGTGCAAAAATATGTAACAGTAATTAAAATGCATTTTCTTTTATTCTTTTCTAGTTCTATGAAGTGAAATAATATAGAGATGGAGAAAAAAATAGGCCACTGAAAAGGGTCCTCTCTTCTGTCTTCTCCCTGACAGACGACGAAAATCTGAATTCTACTTGGCTTTTGGAGAAAGGAATTGCTTAAGGAGCTGTGAGTCCTACTTATGAGTTAGTTGATCCCGACAATGCAGTGACAACGTGAGCATCGTACAGTGAAGACGAACAGAGAGCCCTTCCATTGTCCTGGCGGCCCTCCTGATGATCAGGCTCCTCTTATGTCCAGAGTCCAGGATCCTGTGAGGCTTGAGGAATGTTTTCTGGCAGCTCTAAAAAGAGAGAAACTAATTTGATTTAGATATGCTTGTCTGTTTGAATAACAACCTGTTCTAATATGTACCAAATAAATGTAGTGAGTTTTTTGTTTGTTTAAATAACTAGGCTTTACAAATACAAAATTTAGATTAGTTCAACCACCATTCACTAAACACCTCCTGATGTGCTAGATAGATTCCATGTGGGAGTATGAAAGGGATAAAGTATGGCTTCAACATTTAATTCTGTATAAGCACACCTTCTAATTGTTTATATTTCTTTAATAGTTCTCTCTTAATTCAACATCTTCACTTCTAAACAGTTAAGTCCAATTTAATTTCCTTTAGTTTAATTTCCTTTTGTGCAAACATGCATATTATTGATTAACAAATAATTGTTATTAAAGCAACTACTATGTGCTCACACTGTGCTGGGCTTGTTCACAAAAGAGAACATCTCATTCATTCATAGAAATTATCTCTGTGTTATATATGGGAAAGTGATAGAAATTTAATAGCCCTGATGCTTGCAGGCATAGCCAGGCTGCAAATTATGGCTGATCATGTGATTCAAGGGTATTTTACTAATATAATATTCCTGAGTAACTGCAACATTGACATTTGAAGTTTGGGTTCGTATTTGGCTCTGCAACTTCTTTGCTAGATGATCCTGGAGAAGCCATTAGCCTTTCTGTGACTCAGATTTCTCAATTATAAATACAAATAATATTTACTTCATAGTTTTGCTCTGATGATTAATTTAGTTAGTTTGTGTATAGTTGATATAGGAAGAGGTCTTATTGATAAGTACATTACTATTATCACTAAATAAAGGCAATCTTTCACAAATCCACAATGTGGTAGTAAAGTGATTTCTTAGAGTGCTTATGAATGAATGGTACTATCTATGTAAAATGCTTAAACTGGTGCCTGACAATAAATATCCACAATTACTGTAGTGATTAAATGTTATTAACACCATAGTGTTAATCACTTATGTCTTAAGCGTGCAAACCAAATCTATCCTGATATTCACTTTGTTGGACTTATTTCAGAGCTCTGTAAAACACAGTTTTAGATTCTTTGACCATTTAATTGAATGAAATGTTTGTGACTGAAGCGATATTGCATATGCTAAGAAAATAACCATCTTTGCACATAGAGCTTAAACAGAGAGCATGCTATTTTCAATTGCACATTTACTTTATTGAACCCGAAAAGCACGCAGTAGATTGAAAACAACAGCAAGATAATATCCTGGTTAATCAGAGCCAAAGAAAAGCTTCCTCTTTCAACGTAGTGTTCTTACAATTCATATAAGCGTGGCAGTAATATTTAACTTGTCAGTCAAAATGTCTGATAAAATAATCATATTAATGAATCTTAGGCAGTAAGGAAAGGATGTGCCTGGCATACTTGTTTATAAAATTTGCCAGACTCATTAAAAGCCAGAGTTATATCAGATCAGCAATAATGTACATGTTGCTATAAACAAAACAGCTTGGCCATTTCTAGTTGTAAATATCATTGATAAACTCACCTAAATGTAAAGCTAAATAAGGAATACAATCAATATTTTTTAGGAAACATTAAAAGAAAACTTCATGTCCAAAAATCTCCTTAAAATGGCAGAAAATGAATATTTTCTATCCATCAGGACTATATATACGTAAAATATATATTATATATATTATATATATGTAAAATACATAACAGCTATAACATTAATATTTTGTATATTTAATAAATAGAACATTATTATAAATATCATTTTAAAATATAACATTAATATTAAAATATAACATTAATAACAGTAATATATCATTAATGTATTTTTTATACACTCTATATATATATATAAATACCAGAAATAACATTTTTTGTCCATAATACAAAGGCATGCAAAATTACACTTTTGATGAAAGAATAATTCATGGGCTTTAATCTCTATTAGCATAAAGCTATTGTTAAGGTCATTTTCCTTGCTGGCTATTTCAAAAGTATTTGTATATTCATCATGACTCTTTAAGTCTGCCTTATCAGCTGTATATGAAATGTAAACCTCAGAATCATTCCTTTATGGTTTCCCTACAGCTAGTTCTGTTCTTACGAACTGCTGTAGGAAAACTCTTCCATGTATTACAGGCAGCAGAATTAAATACTCATTCATTTATTTAAAAAATATTGATTGGGCACAAGCTAGGGTTAAGGCATGGTAAATATATTAGTAAACAAGGTAGACACATCCTTCAGCTACTTGGAGCTTAGAGACAAGTAAATACATGTTGAAAATGCGGGGGAAAAACTAACATTTTCTACTCACCTTTTGCAATTCTGTTTAAAAATCACTTTCTTAAGGAAGACATATAGGACACACCAGTGCAGCTCAGTGCCTCCTATTATACCTAACAAAGAGCTATTCTGTATGTGCATACACACATACACATGACGTAAATTGTAATTAAATAATTAGACTATTAGTTATCCAATATCTGTTTTCCAGATAGAATATCTGTGACAGAAATTGTCTCTTTTTATATTCTGCTATTTCTCCAGTGCCTAGAAATTGATTGGCTTAAAAGCTAATGAGCATAATCTCATTTGATTCTACCAACAATATGATATTCGCAGAGCCAAAGTAATTAATACAGCCGCACCAGCTTTCTTGATTCATAGCTTTCTTTTTTCAGCACCTTGAAAACATCATTCCACTGCCCTCTGACTTCCATGGTTTTCTTCCATGAAAAAGCAGGTGTAAATCTTGAGGACTGCTTGTACATAATGAGTCAATTGTCTATTCTGGATTCTCTCTTTGTCTTTTGACAGTTATGATGTCTTAGGTGTGGATCTCTTTGAATTTATCTTATACAGAGTTTATAGAGCTCCTCAAACATGTAAATTAATATTTTCCATCAAATGTGGTAAATTTAAGGCCATTATTTTCTCAATATTCCTTCTATCCTTTCTCTCTCTCCTCCTCTCTGAGACTCCCATTATGCATATGTTGGTACACTTGATGGTATTCCACAGGCCTCTGAAGCTCTGTTCATTTTTCTCTGTTCTTTTTTTTCCTTTATATTACTCAGACTAGATATGGTAGTCCCCTCTTATTCATGGGGGTTACATTCCAAGACACCCAGTGGATGCCTGAAACTGCAAACAGTACCAAACCCTATGTGTACTATGTTTTTTCTTATACATACATATTATGATAAAGTTTAATTCATAAATTTAGCCTGGAAAAATTAACAATAACCAATAATAAAATAGAACTATAATAATAGCCTCTAGTAACAATAGTTCTGAAGTTCTGAATTCTTCTTCTAAAAGTTCAACATTTTCCTTTCTTTCTTTCTTTCTTTCTTTCTTTCTTTCTTTCTTTCTTTCTTTCTCTTTCTTTCTTATTTATTAGCTCCCACTTATGAAAGAGGACATGCAGTATTTTGTACTATCTTCTCTGAGACAGAGATGCAAGGATTACTCAGAGTCCAACTATGTGAAAGCAATGAGAGGCCCAAAGGGACTATACCAAGCTAACTCCCACAAGAGAGGAGAGCGTAGGTGCAGCCCTGAGCTCGGGCCTGTCTCATTTTTTACTGTAATGTCAAGACCTTGGCTATGAAACAAGCCAAGTCTAGTATCAAAAGAAGTACAGGAGGGAGTGCGTGAACAGCACAGAAAATGATCTCAGTGTTCCCTCTAAACAGTAAGAATGTTTTTCCTGTTATCAACGTGTGCTGTTTTTAGCATGTATAGTTCTGATCCTGTGCACTCAAGGCTTTTGCCCTTTGTGAACTCCCTACTCTAATCAGGCCCCTATGTTCCCACAGTATTTCTCTTTCTGTACCTAGCTGATTTCATTTAACATAATGTTCTCCAAGCTCATCCATGTAGTTATGAATGGCAGAATTTAATTCTTTTTTATGGCTGAGTTATATTCCATTGAGTATGTATATACCATATTCTCCTATCCTGTTATCTATCGACATACATTTAGGTTAGTTCCTACTAATAGCTCTTGTAAATAGAGCTGTGATAAACATGAGAGTGCAGGTATCTTTTTGATATCATGATTTCCATTTCTTTGTGTATATACCCAGTAGTGGAATTTCTGGATTGGATGGTAGTTCTATCTGTAGTTGTTTGAAAAACCTCCATATTGTTTTCCATAATGGCTTCACTAATTTACAGTCCCACCAACAGTGTAGAAGCATTTCCCTTTCTCTGCATCCTCTCCAGCATTTGTTATTCTCTGTCTTTTTGGTAATATCCTGATTAACTGGGGTGAGATGATATCTCAACATGGTTTTCATTTGCATTTCCCTGATGATTAGAGATGTTCAGCATTTTTTCATGTATCCATTGGCCATTTGTATTTCTTCCTTTGAGAAATGTCTATTCAGCTCCTTTGCCTATTTTTGTATTGGATTATTTGGGTTTTTTACTGTTAAGTTGTTTGTGTCCTTTGTATATTGTCAAGGATTCAGATCCCGGCACCAGCCAGCCACCAAAAAAAAAAAAATGTTGTTGTGGTTGTTGCTTTTTTTTTTTTTTGCTAAGTGGACAGCTAATAATTGGACAGAGATTCCCTTAAATTCTTAGCAGCAGTGTTTCCCAGCCTTTGCTAAGAGGCTTTATCCAACTGTTGGGGCATTCCTTTAATAATCAGGCAGGCAGTTTACAACTCTGTCTATACAATTGCTTGCACAGATCCTCAAGGTCAGCTAGAGGTAAAAGCTTAAGTTCTTCTAAGTTCTTCCCTAGGCATGCATATACCTTAGGCGTGCATGCATCATGCATGTGGACTTCTAGATTTCTAGGAATATGTCAGAACCTTTCGGGACTCTCTAAGGATAGCTCATTCTTCAGTTTTTCCTTTTAAGTGTTTTAAGTCAGCTTATTCTTTGCCTCAACTTGTAGTGCGGCCTCAGACAGTAATGATGAGAAACAATTATCACTGATTGTTTTTGGCAAATGTCCCCTGGGAAAAGCCTGTTTGCACTGATCAAACTCAGACTCAGGTAAAATAAACCAAGCCCTGCAAGCGGATTTTTTTTTTTTTTTAAGGAAAAGCCAGACAAGTCAAATTGTGACACTTCTCTGGGAGTAGTTCTTTGAGGGAGTCCCATGATTGTGTGGTTGTTAGTTTTCAAGGCTGTACTAACCATGTGTTTTTGGTGTTTTGACATCTAATGCCTTGCTAATCCTAGACAGACTGCCCCTCTCAGGGCAAACCAATTCCTAGAGATAGTGAATGACTTGCCTGGGAGCATGCCTTTTTCATGTAAGCCAATAACTTGACTTCAGAACCTCTGCTGGATGACAGTATGAGCTCTTACACTTCAGGCCATCGTTCCCCTGCTCTGATCACCCCAGGGCAAGGCACCAGACAAATAGAGACAGTTTCTACACTCCATAGCCTGATGAAATTATTCAAACCAGCCAATCTTAAATCTGCTTCTCCTGTCTCCCAATTTCTTACCATGGAAACCACAATGAAGGCTCTTGCTCACATTTTCCCCCACTATCTCTGCATCATGACTGACCCTCGTGCTTCCCTTTGTCACCTTGTGTGGAGTAGCATGCCCTCCTCCTCTTGGGAACTGTGAGTAACAAATTATCTTTTCAGTGGCAATTGTCTCCTGATCTATTAGCCACAACATATTTAACAACAATAATACCTACATTTTTACAATAAAGCTAATGTGGAACTTGAGAAAAATGAATGGGAATAGAGCAAGTCCACAAGTTTACTGTTCTTACCAAGATTTAGCTGGTTTTCTTGAATAAGTGTTTCTCAGATTTTTGCATACCTTTGGTTAATGTTTAGAGTTCTGAAAAATTGATTTTTTCAGTTTTTACCAGTGTTCTTATTAGTTTATGGAGAAGTGGATTTTTGGAGGTCCTTATTACCATATCCCTAATGATTTCATTTCTTGTCTTCTTTTTAAATGAATATTTTTACTATTTAATTTTATTTTCTTTATTGGATTTTTAGATATACCTTTAATTTTATTTTGGCTTTTCTGCAATATTTTGTCTACTTATGTTATTGCTCCCACAATACATTGTTTTATTTTTGCCTTCAAAATTAGCTACCTTTAAAAATAAAAGTAAAACAATTTTTAATATTTATCTACATATTTTTCATTGCCAGTGCTCTTCATTCATATCTGTAAATCCAAATGTTTCATGTGATATCATTTCCTTTCAGCTTGAACTTTTATTAATATCTCTCATAGTGTAGATTGGGGATAAATTCTCTCAGCATTTATTTATCTAAAATTGTCCTTATTTTCCCCTGATCATTTAAGAATAATATTGTTGAACATAGCAGTACAGATTTAATTTTATAAAAAAATTTTTGATCCATGGTTGGGTTGGTTGAATACATGGATGTGGAACCCATGGATATGGAGCAATGACTGTAGCTGTTTTGTGATATATATACATATGTATATGTATTCACACACATGTGAATATTTAGTATGTGCAATATTGTCTTAGTCTGTTATGTTGCTTATAACAGAATACCACAGACCAGGTAATTTATAATGAACAGAAATTTAGCTTCTGGTTCTGGAGGCTGGGAAGTCCAAGGACATGGTGCCAGCATCTGGTGAGGGCCCTTATGCTATGTCATCCCATGGCAGAAGGTGATTTTTTTTTATCACACTAAAAACAATTAATAAAATTTTAAATTTTGGAATAGTTTTAGACTTGAAGAAAAGTTTCAGTAATGGTACAGAGCATTTCTTTCTATTCTTCATCTAGCTTCCCCCAATGTTAAATCTTCATAGCCATGATAAATAAACAACAGACTTTATATGGATTTTTACCAGTTTTTCCACTGGTGTCCTTTTTTTTGTTCCAGGATCCAGTCTAGGATACTACATTGCATCTAGCCAGGTTGTATTTTAAAAAGTTAACCAATCTCTCTCACACACCAATAATTCTTCTCCCTCTTTCATAACCCATAGGAAATGATTTACTTTCAAATATACATCTTTATAAATAGTCACAATTTAAAAATATGGCCCAAGTCAACTGGAGAATCAATGACCTCTAAAATATATGCTAACTTTTTAGGATGCTGTAAAACATTTTCTAGTGAGTTGCTATTAGTCTTCTATCATGGAAAAAATAAAATTTCTCATAGTTTATATAACATCATAGCCATTTTGGGTGTTTTAAAAATTTACATGTTAACATTTATTTATTGATTTTTAATTATTTTTTTATTGAACATTCCACATATTTATGGGGTGCAGAGTTATATTTCAATAGTTGCTATTAGTCTTCTATCATGGAAAAAATAAAATTTCTCATAGTTTATATAACATCATAACCATTTTGGGTGTTTTAAAATTTACATGTTAACATTTATTTATTGATTTTTAATTATTTTTTATTGAACATTCCACATATTTATGGGGTGCAGAGTTATATTTCAACACATGTACACAGTGAGATGATCTAATCAAGCTAATAAGCATATTCATCATTGCAAAACTTGATCATTTCTTTGTGATGTGAACATTTGCTGTCCACTCTTCTAGTTGTTTGATAACATGCAGTAAATCATTGTTAATTGTAGATTCCTGGATAGACTGTACACCAACAGAAAATATTTTTTTCTATATAGCTCTAATTTTTTGTCTATTAACCAAACTTTTACTATCCTCCTCCTCTTTTCTGGCTCTAGTAATGTGAAAGGGAAGACAATAGCAAGAGAGCAAGAAAGTGCCAAATTCACTTTTATAACAAAGCCACTCTCGAGATAACTAACATGTTCCTGAGATGAAGACGTTAATCCATTTATGAGGGTGGAGCTTTCATGACCTAATCACCTCATATTAGGTCCCACCTCCCAACACTGTTGCACTGGGGGTTAAGTTTCCAAATTTAAACTTCTGGGGACAACATAGTAATTTCCCTCCCCAAGTTTTCTCGTTATTTTGGTCTGTGATTTTATATTCATTAACTAGTTTATTATAAAGGGCATTAAGGAAGGGCTGACTAGTAGTTTGTAATTCTCCCTATGACAATGAACCAAAAAAGGAGGATGAATTCTAGGCCGGAGAGTGCCCAGATACCAGAGAAACCTTATGGATCACTCCTGTTGGTTGCTTCTCCACTAGGACACTCATCAGATCAGTGTTTTACTTTAAGACTCTTAGAAAAAAGCTACTCCTATGGACCGAATTTTTGTGTCCCCCCAATAAAGTCATATGTTGAAATCCTAACTTCCAATGTAATGTTATTTTATTGAATAAAGTTACCATTTTATTTGCTACTTTTATTCTAAGTAATAATTATACAATTTTTGTAGTTATTATTATTGAGCCCAAACTGTGATTCCAACATTAATATAACACTATAGAAGCAGTAGCTTCTCCATACATATATGCTGAGAATGTCACATTTATGTTTTAATGAACCTCCTGAGTTACAGTGTACCATTGTAAAAAAGAGAATGTTTTTGAAAGGTGAACCCTTATACACTGTTGACGGGAATGTAAATTAGTACAGCCACTATGGAAAACAGTATGGAGGCTCCTCAAGAAATTAAAAATAGAACTCCCATATGATCCAGCAATTCCACTGAGAATACAGCCGAAGGAAATTAGATCAGTTTGTCTAAGAAATATGTGCATAGCCATGTTTATTGCATCTCTATTCACAATAGCCAAAATATGGAATCAACTTAGGTTGTTTGGCAACAGACGAATGGATAAGAGAAATGTGGTATTTTACACGATGGAAGACTATTCAGTCATAAAAAAAGAATGATATCCTGCCATTTGCAGCAACATGGATGGAACTAGAGGTTATTATGTTAAGTGAAGTGAGCCAGGCACAGAAAGACTAATACCACATAATTTCACTCATTTGTGGAATCTAAAAACTTTGATCTCGTAGAAATGAAGAGTATATCTTCGACTTGATGATTTCCATTCCTCTGGGTATATTCCTAGCAGTGGGATAGCTAGGTCATATGGTAGATCTACCTGCAATTGTTTGCACACACACACACAAAAAAACCGGGGGGCGGGGAGAGGAAGACATAAAAATTACCATTCCTTGAAGTTGATGCAACAAGCAAACAGAAAGGACATTGTTGAGTGGGAGCGGGGAGAAGGAGGAGGGAAAGAGGTTTCGGTAATGGGCCACAATAATCAAACACATTGTATATCGACAAAATAAAATTAAGAAAAAAATAAATGAATAAATAGATTAATTAATTTAAAAAAGAAAAGAAAGAAATGAAGAGTAGAGTTATAGTTGCCAGAGGCTGGAAGGGATTGCAGGGAGGAGAGAACTGGGAGCAGTTGGTTAATGAGTACAAAGTACATTTACATTGGTAAAATAAATTCTAGTGTCCCAATACACAGCAGGGTGACTATGGTTAACAATAATACATTGCATATTTCAAAATAGCATTTGAATGTTCTCACCACTAAGAAATGATAAATATCTGAGGTGATGGATATACCAATTACTTGATTTGATCATAATATGTTGTGTACATATATTGAAATGTCATGCTGTAATCTCACAAATAGTAGTTATCATGTGTCAATTAAAAACAAAAAGTATAAATTTTCTATCTATTCATTTATACTCTCAAACTTAATTACACAATGTTTTAATTTAATTTAAACTTTATTGGTATTTAATTTTTATTTTTGCAGAAAGAACTGTATTAAGCCATCACCAACCAGGATCTTTTATATTGAATTTACTTCATTACCCTGTTCTGTCTTATACAGGTGAGGTTCTGCCATAAAGGAATTATTTGTCATATAAATATTGAATTGAATTGAAGAACATAGCTAGTGTTAGTCTATGTACTACAAAAGAGTTTGACCTTTATTTTGGATATATTGTCTGTCATGTAAATAAATCAGGTTGGTAAACAGGCAATTTGAATTTTTCTTATAGAAAGATATATACATAGGACATGATATTTCCATAAAACATTCTTTTTTTTAGTTAATCTTAGAGTTTATTTAAAAAAATTTTAAAGTATCTTACACATTTAACCTAATTTTAATTTATCCAATCCCACCACATTAATATAGCCCAAATAGAACATTTTGGCATAAAAAACTTACCAGAAATGTTTTATACATTGTGTCACTAGGTTACACCAGATATAGTAAAGCACTTCTCACAATATTGAGAGATAAAGGTTGTACAGGACATCAAGCTGTCCTTTCTGCTACAAAACTATCTTTCACATCATGTCATAAAGGCATTTTACATCACACTTATAAGTTACCTAAATTCTCCTTTGTACAATGCTGATATAGTTTGTTTCAAAACATTATCAGTGGTTTTGAGCTCTGGAGCACTGAACTGGACCAGATTCCAGACCAACTTAAGAACTTTCTCATAGTTTAGAAATATCTAACAATGTTTATTACACTTCCTTCAAAAGCTGGCAGGTTAGATAATATGGCCACCAAGATCCTTTACAACCTTCAGGGTTCAAGGCTAAAATATCATTAATTGGTTACTTTTTGAGAAATTTGTACCATAAGGCTCAATGTTTTGATAGCAAAAAGCTTAACTTGGCTATTTCAGACTTCACTCAATTTTTCCAAATATACTTTTGTGAATTTTATCTAGAAATTAAAATTTCTAAAACCCTTACTCATCAATTTCCCCTAGATCTGACAAAGCTAGATTCCAATCTTCATATAGCAATTCAAAAGTACACCTTGCAGATGAAAAACAAAGTTTGACTCCCTACAGATGAAAAACAAAATTTGACTCCCTATATTCCCCTAGAAGATAACTTTTAGAAATGACCTAAGCATTTTACACTTTATGTTATGAATTAAAGTAACATAATAAAGGCCCAACCCAAGTGAGAAAAAAAGTAATATTGAATTATTTTACAGCCACTCACTCTACTAAAGCCTAATTCTAAGCTGTGGAATACATTGAATATTTAAACATACTCACATAGCTGAGGAAAAAAAAAAAAACCATAGACCCCAGAAGGCAAAAATAACCTACTTCTACTACCCCCAGTTTCTATCATACCCCAGAATATAGAACAGAGAAAAGGGAGAGAAAGCAACATGCTTTCAAGTGTTATGCTCAACTGAAATTGAAGACCACCCACTGTATATTTCTGAGCTGCTAAAAGTAAACTTCAGTAAAAAAATATCAAAATAATGTTGTTTTATACAAGCTTGATGACAAAAAAATCATTTCTTCACACCTCATTTAAGATTTACAAGGCTGATCAACAGCTGAAATTATTGGTGTAATGTATTCTAAAGTGATAAAGTTAGACAAAGCATGGTAAAAACTGCTTTATTAGTTGTAGTTAGTACAAGTCAGTAAATAGTGATCCCCAAAGATCTCAGTTATTTGTCACATTACTGGTCCATAGAGAGCTGAATGAAGATGAACCAAGTGATTGCCGGGATGACCGAAGTCCAGTCTGCTCCTTGGAAAATGAAGCCACAGCCAGCTGGTCTATGGCGTATGCTGTTCCACCAACTGTAAGAATCATGGTTGCTCTGTACAGGGGGGCATCAGCTACCCCACCTTTAGATGAAATTGAATTCCATTATCCTCCTGAAACAGCTTTTGTTTCTCTGGAACTTTATTTTCAAAATGCCTCCGTGAAGCAGTGCTTATGGTCCTCTGGGCAATCTGACAAAGAGCCAGCAGATTGCACAGCATCTTGCTCAGTTACTGCCCACCAGCTGCGACAACCGAACGCAGTGAACGGAAATTGCCACGCCGGAACTGGAACTACCGACTGGCCTTGCGCAAGCGTCCCATAAAATGTTCTATGATAGTTAATTATAAGAGTCTATCAGGTCAAGAGTCAGGAAAAGAGTCAACTCTTTTCATCTATAAATTCTCCACCCTTCTTGAAGTTCTGGTTTATAGAAAGCAGTAGATCAATAGCTTTTGAGTAACTGAAAGAACTGGTTACTTTTACGAAATTAAAGCCCTAAAGAGTACAATGGAATGAGAAATCAAACATTTTTTCAAAAATTTTCACAGTTGACAGTTGGGAGAATAGTATGGGTAAGTGAAAACATGTCAAGATTTATAATATGTTGTGTATTTATCATTATTGATTAATTTTCAGATTCGTAGTACAAACTATTAATTTCATTTAAAGTATGTTATTTCATTTTATGGTGCCAATTTTCTTTTGTGAATTGATTTTGTTTTTGAAATAATTCTCTGGTTATTTTGGCACTGTGTAAGCATAGGCCTTTTTTTTTTTTTTTTTTTTTTTTTTTTTTTTCCC
>NW_007730842.1:74793-82174 GCF_000696425.1 Galeopterus variegatus | reverse complement strand
TTTTTTTTTTTTTTTTTTTTTTTTTTTTTGCCAGCCAAGTTCCCTTTCATTGCCAGGAAAGGAATAGGATCCCTTCAGGGAAAGAAATGGGAACAGCTGTCCTACCCAGTGTTACTGCCAACTTGAATCTTTTTAGGCCAACTCAGATCAGTGATACTCTGGGCAGCTCGTGAACCAAACTGGAAAAGTTTTCTTGTCTCCTTATTAACAGTTTTTAAGAAAAATGTATTATGTATATAAAATCTTCATTTTATTTTTTCATGGTAAGTTTCATAAAAGTCAACTGAAAATTTGCAATGGAGGGGAGATTGCTGTCAGAAAAAAGTATTTTATTCTCTATGCCAGACTACTAGAGCTATTTCTCCACAGCAGTTTTCTTTTTTGAAGCTGAACAGCAGCAAGGTGAGTAATTTATTAGAAGCACAGCAAGTTCCTGGATGCAGCTGGTTTGGTGAAGAGCTTATTCTAAGGCATACGAATGCACGTAGGGAAGAAAAAGGGTTTCCAAAGCAAGCACATATCTTTGAAGAGTTTATCCCCTAAAGTGATCCCAAAGCAACAAATTTAGCTGCCTATGATTCTCCTTGGAAAGTGCAATATAGCTTGCTATAGAATATATGATACTATAATAGCCATTTATTCAAAGGGATGGCTACATGTGAAAATTCAAGTTCCAGATAGAATTAAAATGTTTTTCCAGTTATGCACAGAACAATAGCTTGAGTTAGAGCTATAATCAGAACTTTGTTTCCGAATTATGGTTAATGGCAAAATGTATTTTTAAAAAAAAAAAATGCATGCACCATTTACACAGAATTTTCCTGCACTTTTCTTAAAAAGTATTTACTGATTCATTAAGTTTTCTCTTTCCCTCTCTTTTCCTGGCCCCAAGTGGCCATCTCTCAGCTATGCACTGATAGAAAGGCAACCTTAAAAGATGAGGGTTATGGAAAGAATGATTTATTTATGTACAATATTGTACAAGAAAATTGGAATATTAGGGTTGCTTAAGGACAAAACATTATCTGCCCTCAAGCATTTAGATTACAGAACTATTTATTGTAGTTACCAATAAGTAACTTGACTATAAAGGGCACAGTGCTTTCTAAAACATAACTACTTGTGGTTAGGGTGATTTATTTAGTTTTGCTTTACGTTTACCTTTTAGATACTTTAGTCACAGTATGTGTATTCTTTTTCCAGGTAATGAGTTTTAATTGCCATTTACACCTTAGTATTAGCTTGTAATTTTAGTGTTAGTTTTCATATCGCACTTGACCTTCAGGATGAACATGAATGCCTTTTTAAGCTACTGAATGCCTGAAAAAGATGTACATATTTCTGTATAAATAACTCAAAGAAATATTTTATTTAGGAATATTATTACTAAGACTAAGAAGAGATACAGAGAATATGACATTATATTTCCCTGATGTCATTAGTCTTTATTTCATAATTTCATTTCCTAATCAATTGCCTCACTGCCTTCTGGGAGTAGCGCTGCAAAATCAGAAGTGATTTGTTTGCGCTATAATGTTGAACTTTGGAAGCAAAACTTTAGGGAATAGACTGGCAGAAGGCTGATGATGGGTTATTTGCTGGAATATAGAATATCATATAGCAAAGTAGAATAATATTACAAGCAGTAACATTAACTTTTGCCTCAAACTATATTATACAATTATTTAGCCCAAGACAATAAAAATGCAAAAAAAAAGTATTCTGGAAGTACTGTTCACTGAAATTGATGTGGAATGTGTGTGTGTTCTGGGTGAGTGTATTTCTATCAATACCAAAGATGCTGCTGAGATTCACTTAGTTAACTACTGGATGTCGGTGTTGCTCCGCTATTAAAAAAATCTAAAAAAAAATTGATGAATCTAAAAATCTTTACAAAGAAATAATATATTAGAATTTTGCATTTATAGAAAGGATAAAAATACTCATTAAAAAAACCATTTATCCAGCCTCCTTTCCTGTTTAGTTTTCTTTCGTTTTTTAATTAATAAAATTTGTTTTGTTTAATCCATTCTAGGCTCGAAGTATTAATTAGACTTTAAAATATTTCCTGTTCTAATATGTGTCAATGGCAACTACTTGAGTAAATCCATATATATGTATATATATGCTCATGTATATACACAGGGGTACTTCAAAAAGTTCATGAAAAATAGAATTAAAAAATATAACAAACATTTCCATGTACTTTTTGAAGAACTCTCATACACACACACACAGACACACACACACACACACATGCATGTTTACATACAAATGCTTTGCTTTTAAATACAACTTTTTTATAGAGGTAAAAATCTTTGACATACTCTACAGAAGTGTTTCTCGACCTTTTCTCATCATTGTCCATAAGAAGAAATTAAAGATATTAACAAGAGATATTAAGCACTAAAGAATAAGGAATAGGTTTGAGCTCTGGAGGGCCCAAACAATTGTAATACAGTAGAGTTTCCCCTTATCCAAGATCCTCAGTGGATGCTTGAAACCTCAGATAGTACCTAATTCTATATGTTCTTTTTTCCTATACATATACACTTATAATAAAGTTTAATTTATAAATTAGGCACAGGAAGAGATTAACCTCAATAACTAATAATAAAATAGAACAATTATAACAATACGCCAGCATCACTACTCCTGCACTTTGGGGCCATTACGAAGTAAAATAGGGGTTACTTGAACACAAGCACAGTGATACCACCCACAGCTGATCTGATGACTGAGACCCTTACTAAGTGACCACTGGGCAGGGAGCATATGCAGCGTGGAGACACTGGACAAAGAGATAATCCAAGTTCGGGGATAGGGGATGGAACAGGATGGTAAAAGATTTCGTCACACATCACTCTGAATGGCACACGATTTAAAAGTTATGTATTGTTTTTATTCAGGAATTTTCCATCTAACGTTTTTGGACTGCAGTTAACCTCGGGTAAGTAAAACTGCAGAATGTGAAAAGCAAAAACACAAGTAAGGGGGGAGTACAGTATCTGCATCTTATTTTTTTGCTCCCCCTCAGGCCAATTTTCTAAGGGTCAATATCACCCCATTGGAAACCCCTGTTCTATAGTGATTATAATATTTCTATTGCCTCATACCTATTATTCTTTTCTCAAGCTTTATACTTTTGTTTGGATTCAGATGATTGTAACTGATGGACACACAATTACTTTTGTTTTCAAAAGCTAATTTGGGTCAATTGAAATAAGAAATTAAAATGATTTATTGTTTGTTATTTAATAGTTATTTTATTGGCTTCATTAAGCTATTTTCACAATAAATTTTGGTTTAGCCACCTCAAATCTCTCATGAAATAAAAACATTTGGACATACATGATAGAAATATAAAAACTATAAATTTTAAAAATCTTTTGCTTTGCAGCATGGCTTCTCCTCCCAACCTTTCCCCCTTATATTGCATGAGTTTATGGTCTAAAAGTCACAGATAACATATTCTTGTCAATGAATGTATTCAGAGTTGATTTCCCCAATACTTTACCTTCATCTGTGTTCCTATTAGCATTTATTTCCTTTTCTAACACAAACCATTTTGATAAGAGAAATTTGTTATATTCTTAAACAAATTACACTTGTAAAATGAAATAAAAATCCTCAGGGATATCTGGCTTCAAAGTGTTTAAGGCCAAAATTGCTTATTGGATTATGGGCTGTATCTAAAGAAAAAAAAATAATAAAAGCGGCTGTATATACAAAAGGTTTAAAAGCAAATATATTTTAAAAAGATATAACTTGCTGAATCTGGCTACATACAGCAAATCATTTCCTATAACTGTCTTCAGGCGAAAATACAGAAGGTTTAAAAGTTCTTAGCATTTTTAAAATACCTACTGAATAAAAATTTTATTCTTATCTCGCATCATTAGAGAATTTCTAACCCATAAATATTATGGATATTTTTAAAGGAAGAGAATAATTAAAATAAGTCCTTAATTTGGGACACACCACTTACAATATATACTCCTAATGAGTGCTGCAGTAATACTCTGCATTTAGTTTAAGAATGACAGCTGACTCCTAAAAATACTTAGTGTGATCTTATAGTAACATACCCAACTGTGAAGCTGCATAAATAGCTTAAAACAGTTTATAAATTTATCATTTCGGTAACTATAATTGAAATAGTTAACTCTTAATTATGTATGATAATCAAGTGGAGGAAAATATGGATAATTTACAAGAAAATTATAAAAAACAAAGCAATTGTTTTATGAAGTGTTCATATTTAGTTTTGTAACAAATGTGACCTTATCACGATATTGTTAGGAGACAGTTCTTGCGAGCCATCTTATCTGCTTAAATGTTTTCAATGGTCTATACTGTGTCTAGAATAAATATGAGAATATTTAAGGAACCCGTGAAACCTTATATGTCCAAGCCCTAGCTTACCTCCCAAGCTCTATCTCCTCCACACTTTCCTCACATTCTCCATGCGATTACACTGACCTTCCTTTTCATTCCTCACACTGGAGATGCATTTCCACATCTCTTCTGCCCTGAAGGCTCTGAAGATCCTTCTCTACCTATTTAGCACCTAATCATGCTTTAGTTTTGAGCACAGATGTTACTCTTGCAAAGAAACTTTAGTTGAATTTCAATTGAATTTAGTTGAATTTCATTATATTCCTGTATAAATTCTAATTTTTTCTTCTCATTTATCACATACCAAACTTTTTGCAATGATATTTTTGTTTATGATGTCTCGTTTATTAGATTTTAAGCTTTAAGTGGGAAGAACCAGAGTGGATGATATTTTTCACACACAATGTGCCAAAAAGGTTGTCACACATAGAATCTCTACTGATAAGTGGTGGATGAATAACATAATATTCGAGTGTTTAATATATGAAAAGAATTGTAATAATTACAAGGGATACATCAGTAAACAAGTCATAATTTGTAATCTCACAAGCTTTATACTTTTGTGGAAGAGGAAATATCACATACTAATTAGGATTTTTGGTTCTGAGGCCAAATATTCAGGATATAGTCCTGGCTCTGTCACTGACAAACTGGGAGCCCAAGATTTTGAGACCCTGCAGATGACACACTTTGCTTAGGATAAAATGCTAAAATAATAAAAGTTGTCCACTGCCTTCTGCTACCAAAAATTTTCCTAGAATTGTAGTTTTTTTATTCCAAGTAATGCAACCCCTGTGATCTAGGAAAGTATTAAATAACTAGTGTATAGTAGCTAATCAGTCAATGAATATTGAGATGAGAGTGTGCCAGCACACGACCAGAACCCATCCCCAGCCTTGCCAAGTGTGTGCTGACCAGAGAGGTGCCCTGCCGGAGAGGCCTGAGATCCATGGAGACCACATGCCCCGAGGCGCCAGCACACAATCGAGCAGGTAGGCCTTGCCACCACCGGATCCCATCCCCAGCCTGGCCGAGTGCGTGCCGACGAGAGAGGTGCCTCCCCAGAGTGGACTGAGACCTGAGGCGACCACATGCCTGAGGCACAACAGGCAACCAAGCAGACACTGAGGCAGCTGTGCCAAATTGACAGCCCTGGCAGGATCCTAGCTAGACAGTAGTGTCAAACCAGTGGATTGTGAAATCCCTTGCCATAATGACTAAACATCAAAGGAAAGATACCAGATATATGAAAAATCAAGAAAGTACACCACCAAAAGGTAATAACTCTCAAGCTGTAGATCCTAGAGAACAAGAAACCCTTGAAATGTCTGACAAGGAATTTCAAATGATAATTCTAAGGAAACTAAATGAGATACAAGAAAACTCAGCTAGACAACATGATGAAATGAGGAAAAGTATACAGGACCTGAAAGAAGAAATGTACAAGGAAATCAATGCCCTGAAAAAGAATGTAGCAGAGCTTGCCAAGCTGAAGAATTCATTCAGCAAAATAAAAAACACAACAGTTTAACCAGCAGGCTTGCAGAAGTAGAAGAGAGAACTTTTTGAAATAACACAGGCAGACAAAAAAAAAAGAAAAAAGAATTAAAAACATTGAAGAAAATCTGAGAGATATCAGACAACCTTAAGTGCTCAAATATCCCAGTCATGGGTATTCCAGAAGGGAAGGGAAAAAGAGATTGCATTGAAAACATATTCAACAAAATAGGGCAGAAAACTTCCCAAGTATACAAAAAGACACAGATATTCATATTCAGGAAGCTCGAAGATCTCCAAGTGTATTCAACCCAAAAAGTCTTCTCCAAGGCATGTTATAGTCAAATTGGCAAAACTCGAAAACAAAGAGAGAATCTTAAAAGCTGCAAGAGAGAAGCATCAAATTACGTGTAATGGATCCCTAATCAGACTAACATCAGACTTTTCATCACAAGCCCTAAAAGCCAGAAAGGAATAGGATGGTATATTCAAAATACTAAAGGACAGAGAGTGCCAGCCAAGAATATTCAACCCCACAAGGCTATCCTTCTGAAATGAAGGGCAAATAGCATATTTCTCTGACAAACAAAAACTGTGGAAGTTCACTACCACACGACCACCCTTACAAGAAATTCTCAAGGGAGTACTAGGTTTGGTACCTGAAAAATAACTACCACTGCCATAAAAACTCAAGAAAAATCAAAACCACTAGTAAAAAATGCCAACAATGAAGAGAAAAAAAAATGTCTATCTACAACTCAAGAAACCAACAAGTACAGAAGACAAATAGTAAATCATAAAGAAAGGAACAAATACACTTAAGACATCCAAACAAATGTCAGTAAAATGCTAGGAGTAAATCAACACTTTTCAATAACAACTCTTAATGTAAAAGTATTAAATTCTCCAATCAAAAGACACAGACTGGCTGACCAGATTATAAAGGAAGACCCAACTATATGCTGCCTTCAAGAGATCCACCTCATTTATAAAGACTCACACAGACTAAGAGTGAAAGGATGGAAAAAGATTTACCATGCAAACAGAAATGAAAAATGAGCTGGAGTAGCTATTCTTATATCTGATAAAACAGACTTTAAACTAAAAACCATAAAAAGTGAAGAAGAGGGCCAATACATAATGATAAAAGGATCGATCCATCAAGAAGACATAACAATCATAAATATATATGTACCCATATCAGAGAAGCCAGATTTATAAAGCAAACTCTATTAGGCCTAAAGAAGGAAATAGACACAATAGCAGGGGACCTGAAAACCCCACTATCAATATTGGACAGATTATCTAGGCAAAGAATCAGCAGAGAAACACAAGAGCTAAACAACTCTCTAGAAACTGGACTTGGCAGATATCTACAGAACATTCCATTCTACAACCTCAGAAAACAGGAAATTGAAAAATTTATTGAAACTAATGAAAACAATGAGACATCATACCAAATCCTGTGGGATACTGCAAAAACAGT
>NW_007730842.1:70056-74211 GCF_000696425.1 Galeopterus variegatus | reverse complement strand
ATTCTCCAGGACAGATCACATATTAGGACACAAATCAAGTCTCAACACATTCAAAAAAAATGGAATTATCCCATGTATTTTTTCAGACCAAAATGGATTAAAATTAGAAATCAATAACAAATGAAATTCTGGAAACTATACAAACACATGGAAATTAAACAGCATTCTACTTAATAACATATGGGTCCAAGAAGAAATCAAACAGGAAATCAAAAAAATTATTGAAACTAATGAAAACAATGATACATCATACCAAATCCTGTGGGATACTGCAAAAGCAGTACTACAGGGGAAATTTATCACATTAAATGCTTACTTCAGAAGAATGGAAAGATGGCAAGTGAACAACCTAATACTTCACCTTAAAGAACTAGAAAAACAAGAACAATACAAACCCAAAGTTAGCAGATAGAAAGAAATCATTAAGATCAGAGCAGAACTTAATGAAATTGAAACCCCCAAAATGATACAAAAGATCAATGAGTCAAAAAGTTGCTTTTTGAAAAGATAAATAAAATTGACAAACCATTAGCATGGCTAACTACAGAAAAGAAGAGAGAAGACCCAAGTAACAGAAATTAGAAATGAAAAAGGTGTTATTACAACTGATACCTCTGAAATACAAGGAATCATTAGAGACTACTATAAACAACTACATGCAAATAAATTTGAAAATCTGGAGGAAATGGATAAATTTCTGGACACACACAAACTACCAAAACTGAGCCAAGAAGATTTACAAAATCTGAACAGACCAATAACAATAAAAGAGATTGAAGCAGTTATCAGAAGTCTCCCAACAAAGAAAAGCCCAGGACCAGATGGATTCACAGCAGAATTCTACCAGGCATTCAAAGAGGAATTGACACCAATTCTCTACAAACTATTCCAAAAGATTGAAGCAGAGGCATTTCTCCCAAACTCATTCCATGAAGCAAACATCACCCTGATACCAAAAGGAGATAAAGATACAACTAAAAAGAAAACTACAGGCCAATATCCTTGATGAATATAGATGCAAAAATCCTCAGTAAAATACTAGGTAACNTTGGACAGATCATCTAGGCAAAGAATCAGCAGAGAAATACAAGATCTAAACAAAACTCTAGTCCAATTGGACTTGGCAGATATCTGCAGAACATTCCAACCCATAAAGACTCACCTCGATTAAGAGTGAAAGGATGGAAAAAGATCTTCCATGCAAACAGAAAAGAAAAACGAGCTGGAGTAGCTATTCTCATATCTGACAAAATAGACTTTAAACTAAAAACCATAATAAGAGACAATGAGGGTCACTACATAATGATAAAAGGACTGATGCATCAAGAAGACATAACAGTCATAAATATGTATGCACCCAATGTTGGAGCACCCAGATTTATAAAACAAACTCTATTAGACCTAAAAAAGGAAATAGACACTAATACTATAATTGCAGGGGACCTGAATACCCCACTGTCAATATTGGACAGATCAACTAGGCAAAGAATTAGCAGAGAAGCACAAGATCTTAACAATACCCTAGACCAATTAGACATGGTGGATATCTACAGAACATTCCATCCAACAACCTCAGAATATTCATTCTTCTCATCAGCACGTGGATCATTCTCCAGGATAGATCACATATTAGGACACAAATCAAGTCTCACCAAATTCAAAAAAATTGGAATTATCCCGTGTATTTTCTCAGACCATAATGGATTAAAACTAGAAATCAATAATAAACAAAATTCTGGAAAGTATACAAACACATGGAAATTAAACAGCATTCTACTTAATGATACATGGGTCCAAGAAGAAATCAAGCAGGAAATAAAAAAATTTATTGAAACTAATGAAAATAATGATACATCATACCAAAACTTGTGGGATACAGCAAAGGCAGTACTTAGGGGGAAATTTATTGCATTAAATGCCTACCTCAGAAAAATGGAAAGTTGGCAAGTGAACAATCTAATAATGCACCTTAAAGATTTAGAAAAACAAGAACAATCCAAACCTAACGTTAGCAGAAGGAAAGAAATCATCAAGATCAGAGCAGAACTTAATGAAATTGAATCCCAAAAAACAATACAAAAGATCAACGAATCAAAAAGTTGGTTTTTTGAAAAGATAAATAAAATCGACAAACCACTAGTATGGCTAACAAAAAAAAGAAGAGAGAAGATTCAAATAACTAAAATTAGAAATGAAAAAGGTGATATTACAACCGACCCAAATGAAATGCAAGGAATCATCCGAGACTACTATAAACAGCTATATGCCAACAAGTTCGAAAATCTGGAGGAAATGGATAAATTTCTGGACTCACACAAGCTTCCAAAATTAAACCAAGAAGATATAGAAAACTTGAATAGGCCAATAACAATAAAGGAGATTGAAGCTGTTATCAGAAAGCTCCCAACAAAGAAAAGCCCGGGACCAGATGGATTCTCAGCAGAATTTTACCAAACATTCAAAGAGGAAATGACACCGATTCTTTACAAACTATTCCAAAAGATTGAAACAGACGCAAAACTCCCAAACTCATTCTATGATGCAAACATCATCCTGATACCAAAACCAGATAAAGATATAACCAAGAAAGAAAACTACAGGCCGATATCCTTGATGAATATAGATGCAAAAATCCTCAATAAAATATTAGCAAACAGAATACAACAACACATATGTAAAATTATTCACCACGATCAAGTGGGATTCATCCCAGGGATGCAAGGGTGTTTCAACATACGCAAATCAATAAATGTGATACACCATATTAATAAAATCAAACACAAGGACCATATGATCATCTCTATAGATGCTGAAAAAGCATTTGATAAACTTCAATACTCGTTCATGATAAAGATTCTCTCCAAGTTAGGTACAGATGGAGAGTATCTCAACATAATTAAAGCCATATATGTTAAACCCACTGCTAATATCATCCTGAATGGGGAAAAGCTGAAAGCTTTTCCTTTAAGAACAGGAACTAGACAAGGATGCCCACTCTCATCACTCCTATCCAACACAGTGTTGGAAGTACTAGCCAGAGCAATCAGAGAAGAGAAGGAAATAAAGGGCATCCAGATTGGAAAAGATGAAGTCAAACTGTCCCTGTTTGCAGATGACATGATCCTATATATCCAACAGCCTAAAGCCTCTATGAAAAAACTCTTAAGAGGTGATAATTGATTTCAGCAAAGTTGCAGGATACAAAATCAACACGCAAAAATCAGTAGCATTTCTATTCTTCAATAGTGAACATGCAGAAAGAGAAACCAAGAAAGCTTGCCCATTTACAATGGCCACCCAAAAAATAAAATACCTAGTAATTGAGTTGACCAAGGATGTGAAAAATCTCTATGAGAACTACAAACCACTGCTGAGAGAAATTAAAGAGGACAAGAAAATGAAAAGATATCTCATGCTCTTGTATTGGAAGAATCAACATTGTGAAAATGTCCATACAACCCAAACTGATATACAAATTCAATGCAATACCCACCAAAATTCCAATGACATTTTTCTCAGAAATGGAGAAAGACATTTATATGGAATAACAAAGGACCACACATAGCCAAAGCAATTCTGAGCAAAAACATAAAGCTGGAGGCATAACACTACCTGACTTTAAACTATACTACAAAGCTATAATAACCAAAACAGCATGGTACTAGCATAAAAAATACTGATCAATGGAATAAAGTAGAGAATCCACAAGTCAACCCACACACCTACAGCCATCTGATCTTTGACAAAGGCACCAAGCCTATACACTGGGGAAGAGACTGCCTCTTCAGCAAATGGTGCTGGGATAACTGGATATCCATATGCAGGAGAATGAAACTAGACCCATACCTCTCACCATATACTAAAATCAACTCAAAATGGATTAAAGAATTAAATATACACCCTGAAACTATAAAACTTCTTTAAAAAAAAAAAAACCTAGGAGAAACACTTCGGGAAGTAGGACTGGGCACAAACTTCATGAATATGACCCCAAAAGCATGGGAAACCAAAGGAAAAATAAACAAATGGGATTATATCAAGCTAAAAAGCTTCTGCCCAGCAAAAGAAACAACAGGGGGCCGGCCCAGTGGCGCACTGGAGAATGCGCCGCTTGGGAGCGCGGCGGCGCTCCCGCTGAGGGTTCGGATCCCATGT
>NW_007730842.1:60800-69412 GCF_000696425.1 Galeopterus variegatus | reverse complement strand
AAAAAAAAAAAAAGAAACAACAGAGTTAAAAGACAACCAACAGAGTGGGAGAAAATATTTGCAAAATACATATCTGACAAAGGATTAATATCCAGAATATACAAGGAACTGAAACAACTTTACAACAAAAAAACAAGTAACCCAATTAAAACATGGGCAAAAGAGCTAAATAAGCATTTCTCAAAGGAAGATATATGAATGGCCAACAGACATATAAAAAAATGCTCAATATCACTCAGCACTTGGGAAATGCAAATCGAAACCACACTGAGATACCATCTCACCCCAGTTAGGATCGCTAATATCCAAAAGACTGTGAATGATAAATGCTGGTGAGGTTGTGGAGAAAAAGGAACTCTCATCCACTGTTGGTGGGACTGCAAAATGGTGCAGCCTCTATGGAAAATTGTATGGAGCTTCCTCAAACAATTGCAGATAGATCTACCATATGACCCAGCTATTCCACTGCTGGGAATATACCTAGAGGAATGGAAATCATCAAGTCAAAGGGACACCTGTTCTCCACTGTTCATTGCAGCACTCTTTACAATAGCTAAGAGTTGGAACCAGCCCAAATGTCTGTCAACAGATGAGTGGATATGGAAAATGTGGTATATCTACACAATGGAATACTACTCTGCTATAAAAAAGAATGAAATACTGCCATTTGCAACGACATAGATGGACCCAGAGAGAATTATATTTAATGAAATGAGTCAGGCACAGAAAGAGAAATATCACATGTTCTCACTTATTTGTGGGAGCCAAAAATAAATAAATAAATACACAAATAAACTGGGGGGGAGAGGTGGAGGGAAGAAGACACAACAATTACAATTCCTTGAAGTTGATACAACAAGTGAACAGATATGAGATTATTGGGAGGGAGTGGGGAGAGGGCAGAGGAAGGGAGGTTTCGGTAATGGGTCACAATAATCAACCACATTGTATATTGACAAAATAAAATTAAATTAAAAAATATGTTGCCCACTTTTTAAAAAAAAGAATATTGAGATGAGAAGGTAATATCCATAAATTATTTTAGGCATCTATTAAATGCTAAGGACTAAGGATACAAAGATGAACAACATCCCCTGTCCCCAATTCTTTCTTTCCATCAAGAAAAGACTAGATTTAAAATATTTCAGTATTTAAATTTAAAAAAAAAAAACAAAATTTTCGATGAACAATGCAAAATTTAAATAGCACACGATGAGATCTGATTTCCTCTGAGAATTATCTTATTTAATTTATGAGAGAGTTTTGCACATAGTACGTACTTGGTAAATTGAAGTCCCCTGAATTATTAAATATTTGTTGAGTGTCTATTATATTCCAGGAGCTGTTTTAAGTCAGGTGAACAAGAGAGCCATGGCTTATGCTAAATAGATGAAGAAGGCCACTCCTGATGGAAGAAGAATGTACAAATAAGCCATGTTTTACAAAAAAGAAAAAAGTGAAGAAGAGGCGGAGGAAGAGAAGAAAGAAAGCAACTGTAGGGTGCTGTGAGAGGTTGCAGTGTGAACTCACACAATACATGCGAGCTACAAAAAAATGTTTGCCAAGCAAGCTTTTAATAAAAGAACTCAGAAGGTATAGTAGAGAAGCCAAATGCAAAGTTAATTATGGATGAGGTAATCAAAAGGGTCAAGTTTTGCTGAACAAAGTTCAAAAGAAAATCATTAAAGGAGGGGAGTTTAATTAAAAGTTACTATCAATAATCAATTCACCTAAGCATGGAATGGAAACAGTTCACTAAATGTAGGTAATGATAAAAGGTGTATAACCTATAATGGTAGCTAAATTAGAGTAGAAGAAAGTTTATACTACTAGTCAGGAAACTTAGATTCTCTTTCTAGCTTTCTAACTAAATGATAAATAAAAGGAGTTGTTGGGGGGAAAAAAAAAAAAACTACTTTGTGGAATTTTGTTTGGTGAAGCTAGAAAAGCAGAAATCCCTCCCAGGCTCTTGCCATCTATCTCCATATGAAAGATTTAAACCAAAGGAAATGAAAATAGCAGTTTCCTGCTGAATGTGGCTTGGTGTTTCCAGCGAGCTGGATTAGACCCCCAGGTTAGGCCTCAGATCAAAGCAGACGTCAGTATGTCAACCTCTCTCCACTTTGGCCTCTCTCCCACCTTGGCCCAAAGCTAATATTCTGTAGGACCACAATCCCTCAACAATTCCAAAACCAAAAAGCTATTAATACCTGCAAACATTTTCCAAAGTCTATGGCCAACTCATTTGCTGTTAAAAACTGACACAGTGTGAATATTTATAAGTTTTGGTGAAGAAATGATAACATACTAAATTAAGGGTTACTGGCCAAACCCCTACATTATTTGCACTTACTATGTTTGTAGGGGGTAGTGTCCAAACACCACAGTATGTACAGTATATTGTTCTTAAAATATCAAACATTCTTAAACCTGAAAATCATTTTTCCCTAAGGGTCTCTTTTAACCTGTGATGTTGACTTTAACTACACTGGTAACCACTGCAAGAACAAGGCAGAGAGAATAAAAATGCATTTTTTGGGGCCGGCCCGGTGGCGCACTGCTACAGTGCGCCGCTTGGGAGTGCGGTGGCGCTCCCGCCGAGAGTTCGGATCCCACATACAGACCGGTTCCTGCTCACAGGCTGAGCAAGGTGTGGGAGCAACACAGAGGGTTGCGATCCCGTTGCCGGTCCCGGTCCGGTACCGGCACAACACTGAGGGTTGTGATCCGTTGCCGGACACGAAAAAAGACAAAAAGGAAAAAAATAAAAATAAAAAAATAAATAAAATAAAAATGCATTTTTCTTTTTAAAAGATTAGTTTATTGGTCAACTTAATATTCATGTTATGTTTATATGGGGGGAGAAAAGAGGGGTAGGTGGACAGTGAGAGATCATTTCTTATAGAAAATGTCTTGAGATCTTTCCTACTTTGGATGCTAACAATAACTTAACATGTGGTTAAATTATCAAGGCCCAGAGAAGTTAAATTTCCCAATCTCTCAAAAGAGAGAATCCTCTTCAAACAATTCTTGTAAAAATTTAATTTATTGATGCATGCAAAACACTTCAAAAATATAAAACATTATGTAAAGTAAAGGAATATGATAATTCTTGTGGAAGAAAAATGGCTGTTTAATCAAGTATATAACTTTTTAGCTAGCTGATGTGTTTGAGAGATATCTATCTGTTCTTTCAATTACCAGATCCTTAGGCAAGGGACCAAGCCATGTTCATTTATGACGTTGCTAGAGCCCCTAAAATAATGATTTTCTCAATCAACATATGCAAGCTGAACTATTGTTTTTAATATTAGGATAGTTAAATGTTTTGGAAGAAATATGGCATAGAAAAAAGTAAAAATGGGTATTTTGTTTAGAAGATAAATTTTTAAAAGTTGAAGTTATTTTAGTTTTGAGAATATAAGGATAAGAAATAAGTATATGGATGTATATAAGTACAACGAGGTTAATACAATTAAATACACTAGACTAAATTAAGAGATTCCTTTTTAAATGTATCCTCATGAAAAAAGGCAAAAAACTGTACTGATGGTCAATCAATTGGAGAAAAATGATCTAAAATGGATTAAAAGTGTTGATGTAATAGGACAGTAGATACAGTGGTCAGGACATCTTTGGCAAGATACTACGAGGCAGTTAATATTTTCTGTTTTCATAATAAGAAACAACCATGAAAAAATTTATGTCTTAGAAACAAATTTTAACAGACTTATATTTGCTAATTCAGTATGAGATAGGTATTTAACAGTGAATTTTTTGAAAACCAAAGAGATATATTTACATTGGAGACTATCAAAGAAGAATAATAGTTTTGAATGTTAACTATCTGCCAGGGAGAAAACTAAATTATTGCATTCATATTAGCTTCACAGCAAAATTGTATTTGTGACATCTCAAATCTTAATTTTATTGATGAAAAATAAAACTCAGAGAATTTCAGAAATTTACCCAGAATCACAGGCTAATAACTGATGAAGTGAGGATTCAAAAATATGCCTTTATAATTCTGGCAATTGTCACTTACCATCTGTTTGGAGGTCGAGTCTAGTTAACCGTGGTCAGTCTTTAATATAGCAGCATTTGTGATCAAAGCCTGTAATCTCAAATCAGCCTGTCGAGTTTGAATACTAGATCTGCTGCTACTTAGTGTGCAGTCTTGGCCAAGTTGCTTAACTTTCCTAAGGCTTGTAATTTTCATCCATAAAATAGAAATACTAATAATACTCCCCTGTGAAGTCATCTGTGTACTAGAGGATATAACAAGGAAGGAAGAGACAGTAGAGAGAAAACTAAGTTGTTTAAAAAATGGGTTAATTGCAATGATGCATATTATTAAAAATTAAAACAAAAACAAAAACAAAACAGAAAAAAAACCCCACTTACTGTAATGTCTGTTAATAGATTGAAAAAAAACATTTACTTTTATTATAAATGCTGTCTACTGCTACAGTGTTCTAAATTTTTACAACATTATTAAGGATGGGAATATAGAATGGAAAATCAGGAGAACCAGGGTAAAAATTCAGAGACACCTATATTTAACTAAATAGAAGAGAAAGAACGGCCAGAGAATGAGTAATAGAGGTGTATCAGAAGAATTTTAAGACTGGCATAGAAGTCAAAGGAAGCCCAGCAGGAGTCACCAGTGGTACATGCCTCAGTGGGCCTGAAGAAGACACGAGGCAAAAGTGACATTGGGGTAAGTGAGGCATAAATATGTTTGCCTGAGGTTGACCTAGTTCAATATGTGAGAATTTATACAGCAAATCCGAAGAATTATTACCCATTTTGCATGTCTATTCTTGTTTGATTTAAATCTCAATATTTTCATAACAATGGCAGAATGTTAATAGCATGCATGAATATTTGGCTGCCCTGGCACATAATCATGATGACAGCACGATTAACAAAATTATGGCTTATTTGATTTAAATGATAGGTTTTAAAAAATCTTTGTACGTATTTGTTAATGGAGATGACATTACTTACCACCAACCACCTCCTGAATCTCTTAACCACGTGAGATTTTTTTTTTAGTCCTTATATTTTCCATCTTTTTTCTGCTTCAGATCTTTGCATTTACTATCCTTTCAGTTTCTTTTTCCTCCAGCCTATTCATCCTTTCAATCTTTAAAGCTCAACTGAAATGTCACTTTCTGAAAAAAATTTTATAACATAACCCTCTGATCTAGGTCTTATTCCCCTGATACACACTCACGGTGCCCTATATATGTATTTGTAGCATTATCAAATTGTAACTAAATTTTAAAACCTATAAATATTTTTACTGTCTTTGTCCCAACCAGAATACTATCTTCACAAGTATAAGAACAAGGTCTTATTCTTCACTGAAACACCAGTTCCTTGCATATATTAATATCTATAGAGAAACAAAGAAAGAAATTCCCATAGACTAGAGGTCTTTTCATCACACTTGCCTCTCTAGGATGTAGTATAATGTCTAGCACATAGTGGATAATACAAGATTGTTGAATTTATCCATAAATTAATGAGGCCAACTTCCCACATCTCTAACATTCAATGGTTGTGTACAGTAGCACTTGGTAGTTATACTCTGCTAGAGACTGTAAATTAAGTCCATGCCTTACAGAAATTTATAATCCAGCTGAGCAAAACCACATGTGGTACAAAACAAATGATTAAAATAAAAAAAAGTAAAGAAAATAAACTATATTTAAGCACTTATGAGGTTAAAACCTCCTACTTATTTTGTCTTTGAGCAAGGTACACTTTTCCAAAGAAGCTATCAAAATATCTCTATAGGCAAGTATGCTAAGGTATAGGAGCATGCTGCTCTTGAATCTCTTAGTCTAGAGTCAGGTCAGGAATACCAGCTGTGATAAATTGTAAAGTAAGTATGTATAATTTGACGAGCTGGGCAAGAATTTGCTTGTTGGAGTGTTCTAAATCTTTTGTTCTTAGATTTGTCCCTCAAAATATACCAAAGTAGCCAAACAGCATACAAGATCAGGCATAGAAAGTATAGCAATTGCAGATTACTCTGTGTGTGTGTGTGTGTGTGTGTGTGTGTGCATACATATATATGTGTGTGTGTGTGTATTCACTTCGTAGGTGCATTAGTCACAACATTATTGCTCTGATCATTAATTTGCATTGTATCTTTATATCTCATACTTATGAATACTGTCTCCTCCTCTCGTAGGTTTGCCTACCCATTCTATCACTTCTTACATCGGTAAGTTAATACAATACATGATGAAATGAACACACTGACAATGTCTAAACAGAGACTGTGAATCAGTTGAGTCAGCTCTGGGACAATGGCAAGCAATGGATCGCAGATGCAATAGGAAACACAGGAACAAAGTCATGGCTACAAGGGCATGGAAAGAAAAAGCTGTGAGTAAAGGTTCTATCTAGGGATACACCTAAAAGCCAACAGTCACAAAAATCTATCAGTTTGTATATGAATCCTAACAATCTAGATTCTTCTTAAAGTATCTAGGAGGTTTGAATTACTATGTGAATAAAAAGATAAGAATTCACTATAGTAAACACTGAAAGTCTTCTGGATGTTACAAAGAAAATAGGTCATGTTATTTCCATGACTCTAATTTCAGCATAGCATTTCTTAAATAAAGAAGCAAAGCAATAGAACAGTTTTATGAATCCACTAGCATCTGTTCTTAACCAACATTCATGATGTTTTCAAGCATCTGATGAATAGAGGATACCAGAATTCTTACCTCATTAATAAAAATTAGCTTTATTGAGAGCTGTTTATTGCCTCGCTAAATTGCCACCAGCTATTGCCCTTTGGACCCAGTAGTATCAGCTTTTCTTTTTCACACATGTGCATTTGATTTTTTTTTTTATTTAAAAAAGTCTTCTTTAGGATTTAATATCTTCACATGTTGATGACATTAGTCTTTACCCTGGTTTTGATGCTTGTAATGGAAATAAAAGCTACAGCTCTCTAAGAGTCCCTCCAAATGCTCAAAGGTAGCCAAGCAGGATGCAAGATCAGGCATAGGGAGTGTAGCAATTGCAGAGAACTGCGTATGTTTGTGTGTGTTCACTTTGTGGGAGCATTAGTCACAACATTATTGCTCTGATCATAGTCCAAAACTGGACTATATTCACATTATAAACAATAAGATTGTGAGAGTTCTTCCAAGGGGAAATGAAATGTGTTCTTATACAATGGGGCTTGAACAAAAAAGGATCAGAAACAATAGTAGATAAAGCAAAGTAATTAAGTTATCCAATAATCTAAACATTGCCAAATGATTTAGCTGCCAATGTCTGCTTGCCACTTATTTATTTATTTATTTATTTTTACTTAACTTGTTTTCTACTAATTTATGCTATCTGTCTCAGCTTAACAGAGGAGTTTCCTAAGTTTAGACCTTAACTTAATCTACTTATCCTTTGGCAATACCAGCATAGCTAAATAAACAAGTGACAAATAATTACCAAACTCAATATGGTCATCGCTTCAGGTTTAGAAATCTAAAGGCTCAAATGCTGCCTTCTAGGAGCTTAAAATCTAACTGAACAGAAAAAGGTCCTTTGGCAATACCAGCATAGCTAAATAAACAAGTGACAAATAATTACCAAACTCAATATGATCATCGCTTCAGGTTTAGAAATCTAAAGGCTCAAATGCTGCCTTCTAGGAGCTTAAAATCTAACTGAACAGAAAAAGAAAAGGAAAAAATAAAAAAAGCACAAACAGAAAAGTATTTAACAACAAATGAGAAAAGGAAATGTAAATGCAAAATGTAATTTTTTGCATGGTTATTGAGGGCTGGGTTAGTGGGAAAAACTTACAGAGAAGTTGGCACTTGAGCTGAGCTTAGAGAGAAGACAAAGGATAGCATTGACAGCGTTTGCATACATTTTAAGACAACCAGTCAGATTTCAAAGATATTTCCTGTTTACTATTGTCACTGGAGGTCTTGGTCTTCCAGGCCCCATCAGTAGAGATTTGCTGTCCTCTGCTCTTGGTAGATTAGAAATCCATTGGTGGAAAATGATAAAAAGAAGAGGCATGGCAACAAGAAAAATAAAGGTATAGTGAGTACCACAAAGGCTCTTTTAGTAAAATTGTGAATAATCATGACTATTAAGAAAAAAAAGTGAAAACTGACCTAGATCCTTGAAAGCCTTGTCTTCCAGAATCAGGAGGCTTTATATCACCCTTTAAATAACATAAATCCATCCCTAAATTTCTCAATAATGTTGGTGCTATCTTAAGGCATTATTTTTACCTCCTTGACTTCTGATTCACTATTCCCTATACCCTCACAGCCTGATGGTAACCTATGCATGTGGCCTGAATCTCACTCCTAAGTTCTCCACTTTTATATCCTACTTTCTACATAAGCTCACCATTTGGATGGATTCCACACTCATGAAAATCAACACATCCAAAAACAAATTCATCATAAACATCTTCTCTTACTAGGTCCTCTTTGTTTAGTTAAGAGCCACAGAGTCATCCAAAGAGGATTTTAGAAATTCTGTCCCACTTTATCCCATGTCATCATTTTCCTTGTAATTTCACACCTTATAGTTTTAGTTTAATTCACCAATATTTATTGTGT
>NW_007730842.1:46648-60295 GCF_000696425.1 Galeopterus variegatus | reverse complement strand
GAAAAGCAGGAAACAAGATGGTAGAACTTGGGGTGCAGGTACAGTCATGTGCTTTATAAGAAATGACAAATATGATGATGATTAGGAAAGAGGAAGTAAATGGTTGTAAGGGAATACTTAGCAGGGATACTCTGTAAATTAGGGAGTCACCACTAACTCTTTGCAATACTCACTCTAACTTGATTACATGCTTCTTATTTTATTGGAAAAAGAAAAGATAAAAATCAGGGCTCTATATTCACATCCACTCCCTACCGTCATCTGTGTACAGACTCCCTGATTTCCATTTGCTACTTTGTATAAATCACTCACACTTATGTCTTAAAGCCACGTCCTGTACTTGTATATCAAGTCCTATTCCCTGAAACTCAGTCAAATAACCTCTCTAGCAGCATTTTTTTTTTTTTTAATCTCTCTTGCATCATTAATAGCTCCCTTTCTACTGGGTCACTTTCATCAAGCAATTTTCACAGCTACGAGAAGATGTTTCTGAAGAATATTTGCAGGATAGTGGTCACAGCCTTATGAGGAGAGAGGCACTGAACATTTGCCTGCTAAAGTGCCCGTGCTGTCTCAGGGGAATAGTATCTCTCCTGTTGGATTCTGAGCTAGCTCTTGAGTGCTAAGAAATAGAGGTGGATGTTAGTGAACAGAAGCCTTGGTGAACTGGTCAGTAGGATGGCCCCGTCAATGGCGCTTACGTGTGGTTTCCCAGAGTCATAGGAATATGGGGTGATACAAAGGTGAGATATTCCAAATCCCTGGGGGATCAGTTGGTAGTGCTTGGGAGCTGGGACCTTTTGATGGTGCTGTGGATTGACTGAATTGTGGCACAAAGTTCATACGTTAGATGCTTAATCCCCACTATAACTGTTGAGGATGGGAAATTCTATTATGGTAATTGAAAGGTGGGGCCTTGAACAGGTGACTAGATTGTAGGACCGTGCTGTAGTGAATGGATTAAAAATGGTGGTCATGGGCCTGGTTCTGAGGCCTTTAAAAGAAGTGCACATGAGAGATTAGTCTCTCTCTGCTTTGCTATTTTCTGCTATGTGAGACCCCCGGGTCACTGTTGCCACCACTGAGGCCTTGGCCAGCTGTGCTCCCTGGACTTTGGACTTCCCAGCCTCTGAAATTGTAAGCAACAAATTTCATTTTCTTTATAAATCACTCAGTTCCAGATATTCTGTTATAAGCAAAAGAAACAGATTAATACAGAAAACTGGTACAAAGGAAGTGGGGTGTTGCTTATAACAAACACTTGAAAATTTGGAAGTGGCTTTGGAAATGGTGTTGAGGAGAGTCTGGAAGAATTTGGAGGATCAGCTTCGAAAAGCCTAGCTGTGGGAGTTCAGAAGATATGAAAACCAGGGAAGGTTTAGAACTTCTTATAACCTGGTTAAATGGTGGCAAACAGAATGTTGATACAAATATGGGCAATAAAGGCCATTCTGAGATCTCAGATGTAAATGAGAAGGAGCTTTTTGGAAACTGGGGCAAAGATCACCCTTGCTATGAACTGGAAAGGAACATCTCTGCATTGTGTCCATGCCCAAGGACTTTACGGAAGATGGAACTTAGGAGCTGTGAACCAGAGTATTTGGTGGAAGAAATTTCTAAGCAGCAAAGCATTAAGGAAACTGCATGGCTACTTGGAACAGCCTACGCTGAGTTATGGTGGCAAAGGCATGATGTAAAGCCAGCATTTAAAAGGCAAGCAGAGCGTAAAGATTTAGAAAGTTTGCAGCCTGGCCACGTGGTGTAGAAGCAGAGAGCATTTTCAGAAGGAAAATGCAATGGTGCTAAGAAGATTAATAAAAAAGAAAGGGATTATCTTGAGAAGGGGAAAAGACGCTGAAGGCATTGAAGAAGCCTATGGGGTCAATTGCATTTCAGACCCAAAGGCCTAAAGAGACAGAATAGTCTTTGGGAACAGGCCTGAGGTGCCTTCCATGGGCTCACTGCCCAGGGACACCTCAGGAAGCTGCTTTCAGCACCAGCACCACAGCTGTTCTGACTACTGCAGCTGTGGCTAAATTGGCCTCAGGTGTGGCTGGACCTGCATCATTGGAAGATACAAGTTGGAAGCCTTGGTAGTGTTCATGTGGTGTTAAGTCTGCAGAATTGCAGAATGCCAGAGTTTTGAAGGCTTAGGAGCCTCCACCCAGATTTCAAAGGACATATGGAAAAGCCTGGGGGACCAAGAAGAGATCTGTCACAGGGGTGGACTCACTGTAGACAGTCTTCACTAGAGCAATGCCGAGTAGAAATGTGGGGTTGGAGTTTCAGCAGAGAAACCTCATCAGCTTCATGACTAGTAAAGCCACGAGAGTGGATCTGCCATGGATACTGCAGAATTTTAGAGCTACCAGTGTGTAACACCAGCCAACAAGAGCTGAAGCATCACTTGAGACCAGGAAAACCATAGAAGTGGAGCTGCCTGAGGACTTGGGGACCTGACCCCTACACCAGTATGAAGAGGACGTCAAACAAGAAGTTAAAGTATACCATTTGCAAGCTTTGACATCTAATGACTGCCTTGCTGGGTTTCATACTTGTTTGGGACCTATTACACCTTCCTTTTAGCCTAATATTTTTTAATGGGAATAGGTACCCTATGTTTGTCCCACCATTGTATCTTGGAAGTGGATAACTTGTTTTGAATTCACAGAGAGACTTGAACTTTAGACTTTTGAATTGAAACAAGTGAAGGCTTTGGGGATGGGATGAATGTTTACCTGTGGGAAGGACATGAACTTTGGGGACTAGGGGCAGAACACCGTGGATTGATTGAATTGCTTCCCCAAAGTTCATATATTAGAAGCTTAATTTTTGCTGTAACTGTTGAGGGTAGGAAATCCTAATATGATAATTGAAAGGTAGGGCCTTGAAGAGGTGATTAGATTGTAGGACCATGCTGTAATGAATGGGTGTTGAGAAAATAGAATAGTTTGGTCAGGACCCTCGCCTCGGGTCCATTTGGGTGTGGTTTTAGCACATCCATTGTAAGCAAATTGTGTGTGTGTGTATGGAATTAGTGTGCATGTGCACCAGTCTTTTTAGTTTTGTTGCTATTCTTGTGTCCTTCTTCAGAGAGAGAGAGTTTGAGTGAAGCAGGCAGGCAGGTATCAGCCTCAGGTGTCCACCCTGCACAGCCGTGCTTTCCATCCTATGGCTCCAGGGACCTTTTGGCCAGTTACCTATCTTATAGACCTGCGTGAAGGGGTCTGGGAACCCAGCCTGGCATGTGAAGGGTTTGTGGCCCAGTCTGCAAATGGGCTTGAGGGGTCTGGGAGCTCCAGACCCAGCCCTAACTCAACAGTCGGCCCAGTTGGTGCAGGATTACAGGCAGGTAAAAGAGCCTGACAATTGGTGTTGTCACCTAGCTTTACAATTGGCATCACAAACAGGATTAAGAGCTCTTCAGCTGGTGCTGTGAGGATTCCAGGCCTTAGCTTAGCCAGACATCATGCACAGGGAATACATGTGGCTAAGTCATGGACATTTTGAGGCTGATATTTCTTTAGGACAGAAAAGAGTCAAATAGTTAAATATTCAGATATGATGCTCAAAGGAGAGAACTAAACTGGAAGTTTATATTTGACCATGACCAGTATATAGAAAATAAAATTTTAAGAATGATTAAGATTGCTTAAGGATAGTGAGGAGAATAAGAAGATAAGAAAGCCTAGGCAGAGAATATTAGGAGTATTATCCTATCCTAAAGAAGGATAATATTTAGGAGATGGCTGATGCAAGTGCACAGGTGAATATCATTTGTGAAATACCATCTCAAAGATGTTGAGTAAAGATTCATTTCATTAACAAATGCAGTTGGGACAGTTGGGCAGCCTCATGAAAGAAAGAAAAGTTTGAAACTAGAGAATACACCAAACAGTAGAATAATCTCAAATATATTAAAGAACTAACTAAATAAAAAATATATAAGTATTACCAGCAGCCAGGCTCAGCTTGCTCTGTCGCAGTAAACAAATGACTTAAAAGTCCAAGAGTTGGTGCAAGGATTGAAAGGTTTATTCAGGGGAATGACTAGGATAAATTTATCCCACCTTCTGATGCCTGTTCTGGGGTTTAGAAGGGGGAAGAGGTGGGAAGGTGAGTTAAGGGTTTTATCTTGCAGGAAAAAAGGGGGAGGCTGTTCAGGGAATCAGTAGAGGCTCTGAGTCAGATATTAGGGTCCCTTGATGGACTGGGTGCTTTGGCGTCATCGAGTCTGCAGTTGGTGGACTGGTCAGCTTCAAGCCCTTGATGTTATTTCAGGGTTGGGGTCCTTATCTTCTAGAGAGAGCCTAAAGACAACAACCTCAGTCAAATATCACTGGAACATAAAAATACCTGTCTTGGACCTCTCACTAATGTGGATGCAATTTTCCTTTAAGCAAGAAGGTGAGTTAATAGTCAGCTAGGGAGCTTTGCCTTTCTCTCGTATTTCCTGTTTGCAGTTAATTAGAAAGGTAAGAAAAACAAGAAAACTTAGTTTCAATCCTTAATTGTAGGTGTACAACACCTAAAGTAAATCAGCACATGAGGGCGTAATGGGACATAAACAGAAATAAACCTTTGAGAAGGATCTTTTTGGATCATGATTTCATCCCTGGGCAGTTTCAGCCATATGGTCAGTTTCTTATTTCCTTGACTAACCTCAGGAATTGATGATTATCAGTTTCCAAGTTAATGGCTAACTGAAATTTTCCGCTTGGTTTTAGTTATCCCAAAGATGGCCATTCTCTGGCTAAGGTTCCTTTCACAAGTACAACAAGTAACGTTACCTCAATCTAATCCATGCTCGAGAACATGCTGATTGGCAAATTTTCGCATAGAGGGAGCCTGTAGTCCATTATATTAAATGGGAAAAATAATGCAATAGGCCCATTCAAAACCTCCAGCCAATTTCTCTAAATGTCAATAAACACTCTAAAACAGCAATAAAACAATCCTCCAAGGACTTTTGCATAACATAAAGCATTTAAAACATCAATTACCTAATAATTTAATTCTTAACGAACTCATTAGTTGGTGTGTTTGTCTTTATTATGCAATGATATTCTGTGGTATTCAATACAAATTATGTTTTATTTTTGTATTGCAATGAACATAAGCTTTAATGTAAATAACCCCATTGAATATTTTCTTACAAACACATAAACAATCCAAATAGCATTTACCAAAATAAATTAAAAAAAGACAATTTTGGAATCATGGTTGCTTATCACTTGAAGAAATGTTGGTGAGATTTCATGGCAAGAAAAGACTTAGAATCTACAGGCAATATTGCTGTGGTGGTGGGTAAAGTTTAGTGATGATTAGAACACATTAACATTTCCAGCAGGAGGTGTGGTACTACAGGGACAACAGCCAATACACTACTGCAGGGCATCCTACATTATCTGACCAATTCTCATGAGTTACCTTAATGTTTTTGCTATGGCACATATGTAAATTCATCACAGTGAATTTTCAATTCAGACTGTTTGGGGTGAAAAATAAAAGCTGTCAAATTCGAGTACATTAAAATTAAAAACTACTGCATGGCAAATTAATATCATAAAGAAAGTAAAGATGGAAATAAAAATAACCACTGAGAAAAAAAAAGTTGCCACCTATATCACAAAGAGTTAATATTCTTAATAAAGAAAGAATCTTCTAGTAATTGATAAGAACAAGACGAAAAAATTAGAAAATAGCAAAAAGGAGAAATAGTTCACAAGAAAAGGTATAAAAAGCATCTTTTGACACATTAAAAGATGCTCAACCTTCCTTGTATAAAATAAATACAAATTAAAACTAAACCGAAATAACATATCTGACATACCAAATTGACTAAAATTCAAATATTTGTTGGCAAAGCTGTGACAATACATTTCCATACTTTACTGTTGCAAGAAGGAAGTTGCTATAGAACTATATGGAAGAGTATTTGGATATGTATTAAAAATACAAAGACACATACCCTTTACACCACAATCCCAATTTGAGGATTATAATTGGAATACACACATACTTGTACACCCAAAGAAGTATGAAATGATGTATGTACATGGTTATTTATTGTGTCTATGTTTATACTAGCCACAATGGAAATGACCCACCCATCTAGCCATGGAGACTGATTGATTTATGATGACATATCTATACAACCTTAAAAAGTAATGTACTAATATGAGAGAACTCCAGAATACATTGCAAACTTAAGAAAGCAAGGTACAGAATAGTATGTGTCATACACTAACTTTTGAGTAAGTAAGGGTAAAAATAATACGTGTGCTCTTTTGTTTAAATTGGCAACACACACACTCACATACACCAATGAACACATGTACACTCAAAAGGATAATCAATAATCTAATAAAAATAAAGGAAAGGAAAATGTGTGGCAGAGAGACAGCAATGAAAAAATACTTTTCTACATATATCTTACTAAAGAGTTTTAATCACATATGTGCATTAACTTTTTTTAATTCCACAAATGATAAATCTGACCAAATATCAAACCAGTAATAAAATCAAAAATAAAATATATATTTCAATGGATGAGTAAAATATATTGAGTGAATTTATTACTGGAATACATTCTAAGTAAATTAACTAACTATACAAGTAAATAAATAAATATATTTCATGCTCTATTTTATAAGATAAAACAAATAAAAGAGATAAAAAATTAAAATTAAAGACATTATATGAAAATCCTGCAATGTTAAAATTGAATTTAAAATATGAAAAAATATAAACTTATACTTTTTGTTAAATATGAATATTCTTGCTGCTTTAGTAAAATTGCCTGGAAGTTTTATCACCCCCATAGCAATGAACATCCCTGGTAAACAGAGTGTCTTGTCTAATTCTACTCCCTATTTAAAGAAAACAGAATATCTTATAGAAATGGCTGACTCTATTTTGGGGGCAGGAAATGTACGTGCCTAGTCTAGGACATCTTTTTATACCAGAAAACAAGGTAGCCTTTGCAGATTAGAGTGCTTATGTCAGAAATATATTGGAGTCACCAGGAATGAGTTTCCATGTGCCTAGTCTAGGACATCTTTTTATACCAGAAAACAAGGTGGCCTTTGCAGATTAGAGTGCTTATGTCAGAAATATATTGGAGTCACCAGGAATGAGTTTCCACACTCAAGATGTGACAACTGAGAATCAAAAGTTCCATTATGGTTTACCCACATGTATTCAGTAAAGATTCACACAGAATAAGATCCAAAAGGATATAATATGAAGAGATTATCATAGTAATCTCTGGGGGGTAGGGATATGATGTTTTTATTTCCTCATTTTTGCTTGTCTATATTTTCTAATTTTTGGTATCTACTGATCCTTTATTGATAAAAGGTTATGTGACAGTATAAGAAAAAATAGAGCGATGGGGGGGTTGAAAGTGAAAGAGAAAGAGAGAGAGAGAGAGGAGAAAGGAAGATAAAGGGGGAAATAGAGATAGAGACAGAGAAAAAGAGAGGAAGATCTGGCAAATGTGACAAGATTAGGAAAGACAGAATATATGGAAGAAAAGTGAAATTTCATGGAAGTAATTTTTAAATGGAGGGACTCTAGTTTTATGAAGAGATGCCTAGATGGAGCCGGAAGTGTAAAACACTTTATAAATTTAGCTGAGAGAAAGATCTTCAAAGTGTCTGTTCATTCTAGAGAGGACTGAAATTCAACACAAGGGAAGGGTTAAGTCCCAGAATGCTGTCACTTTTATCTAACAGTTAAAGAAGAGACCACAGATTCAAACACCAGTTGATGTATCAATTTAATAAGAAGAAAATGTGATGGCTTCTTCTATATTCTCTGTAAAGTAAGAATTTAAGTCATCCAGTAAGAAGGATTGGAGAATTGAGGACTGAGATGTTTTTAAGTACATGGAGAAAGTTAAAATAACTACCATGAAAACTGGAAAAAAAAAGTAACCAAGAACTCATTGAAACTATTTTAAGATTCAAGGCCATGTTGAGAGAACAATTGAGATTCACAGAGGTATATTTGTGCAACACTGTTCAATTCTTTGATGCTCTAAATCAACTTACAGAAACCTAAATTTGAGCATCTAGAAGGAAATTTGTTGGCTTTATCCAAAGGTTTTACCAGTAAGGTACATTGAGAAGAAAAAGCAAAATGGTATATGAGGATATTGGTAAGTTATATGTCTCAGAATGTAAAGCAAATGGAAAGCTCAGGAAGCTATAAAGGTGCCTTGGGTAAGAAAAAAAAGTAGAGGGGTAAAAAGAAGAGAGATTCAATGAAGTTGAAGAGCAGGTTTGGAAAAAGTAATTCATTTAGGTACACTGAAAGCTAAGTGATAAGTCTGTTTTCTAATTTAATGTCCTGAAAATTAAATTTTTATATTCTTTTAAAAAATATTTTGACTTTTGTGTTTCCTCTCCATTCCTACTACCATTTTCCCCAAACAAATTATTTTTTGCTTGGATTTTTGCAGTTGGCTCATAATTGATTTTTCTTTCTTTGATTTGCATATTTAATACTCAATCTATGCTCCAAAAAGTTGCCATAAAAATAATTCTAAAATGTAATTCTGATCAAGTTCTGGCTGTTACTAAAATCTTTAACAGATTCTTACAAATTTTAGAACAAAGTTCGGAGCCACTTTATTTTAATTCTTAAGGCCTTCTATCTGCTAACCAATAGCTGTTTGTAGCTCATGTTCTACTCCTCAGATGAACTTTTTTGCAGCCACACTGAACTATTTGCAGTTCCTGTGATAAATCAGATCTCTGTGACTGATGCATTTGTTCCTCTGCCAGGGCAGTGTTTTTGTCTGGAATATTCTTTACTCCTCATACATCTAGCTAATTCCTACTTTTCCTTCAGACCTAAACTCACAAATTTCTCCCCTGGGAAACCATTTCTATGCCTCCTCTTCTGATTTACATTTCACCCTGAGGTCAGCCACCTTTTTCTCTGTTTCATGACTAAAGAGAATGGAAAAGTGGTTATTTAGCCATTATTATTTTCCAGCCTGCCTACAGCTAAGGGTTCTATGTGACACCCATGAGTAAAATAAGTGGATGATTTCTTTGGGTGACTAGGGAAGTTTTGCTTTCCTATTGATTTCTGTTTTCTTTATCTGTCCTACTTTTGAAGAGGAGGAGTTGCCCAGAGCTTTAGCACTCTTGCTGCCTGGAAGGAAAGACCAGGAAAATGCCAAATATTCTTTCTGATTCTGACCTTATTGAGTCACTACACCTACACTAAGATTCACCCAAAGCCAGAATTCTTGTTATGTGAGAAAAATAGATTGCTGTTATCATAGTAAGCACAATATTCTGTTGCTTACAGCCAAAACCTTAATTGCTCTCTTGAATTTAATGAAACGCCTTAATTATGTATGACATATTTTCTGTCTCTAGACTGCAACATCTTAAGAGCTAACATCTCTGTGACTAGCACTGAGTGAACCCTACTAATGCTTTTGGATGAATAAATGAATGAATTCTAAGCTTTTATATTTGGTCTACAGTATTTACAGAGCTATTTTTAGAAATTAAATTACATTATTTTATCTTAAAGAATCCTAAACAGTTTTTTCCTGTGATGACAATAAGGTAATTTAGAATAAAACGGTAACTTAATTCTACTTCCAAAATTAGATTTACATATTTATTTATTTTTATTTTTTTGCCGATCCACTGGACAAATATTTTTCTAATCATTTCCAGTTATCTCCCTGTTTATATATATATATATGATTACTTTTCAAAAAAGAATAAAATCCTGGAAATAATTTATGTTATGATATGTAGAGGTGGAGTTTATATTAATAATACATAAGACATAAAAATTTTAACATAGCATAGCTAAACTATGAATAAAGCTATTTTAAAACTATTTTTAACTAAAAAATGTATCCAATATGCAACACCATTAAAAGAAAGTAGATTGCATATGATGTAGGTGAACCAAATATAATAATAGTGCGAAAAATAACATTAAACAACACTGGATCTAGTGCTTACTAAATTTGGAAATGACGGCAATTTGTCAACCACATACACACATACACACAACTTATGCATGAGCATGTGAGTGTATTAAGTAGAGCAAAGACATTTTAGTGCATCTCAATTATTCCATACATGTATTTTTTGACTCTGTATCTCTAAACATTAATGGGAATTAATTTTTTTCTGTTAATATGATTTAAAATAGAAAATTTGGCTGCAATATTGACTTAATAGATTTTTTTCTGGGAGAATATAACAAAAAAACTAAGAAAATGCTACGTGTGTTTTTCACATGATAATTCTTTTGTCTCAAATGGTAGCATAAAAATTGAAAGTGATGTAGGGTCTCCAAATTGTTTTAGTCAACCAACTCTTCTGGCAAAATATATTGTAATTGAAAAACTCTGCCAAGTCTTCATCTGAGATTACAAAATAAACAAAAATCTTGTTTCAAAACAATGCACAGAAAATCTCAACAAAAATACTTAACTGATTTTAAGCTCAATGTGATCTCCATAAAGAAAACTGTCATTCGGTTTGTCAGGTGACACTTATATATTTATTTGTTTTTGAGAAACAAATGATGAGGTTTATATTAACAGAAAGTCAATTCATTTTTCAATGAACAGTATTTTCTGACCTAATGAGTGGAAGCAGACTTTTGCTGCTAATTGGCAATGGTGGAACCATCAACACCTTCATTTGAAAACATTCATAAGTTCATTTAGTCCAATTCTCAAAAGGAAAAGAGGAAAACACAGTTGAGTTTAAGCAGCTCTAAGACCGACCTCATCACACTTAAAACTTCGCATTCTGGGGTTTATTTGGTCCGTTGGCAAACAGAGTTCCTGCTGCTAGAGGCAAGGTCCTGTCTTATGCTGGGTATATGAATAAGACCATAAATAATAAGAAAGTGACTCTAAATCTTTTCCAAAATGTTTGCTTTCATTCTATCGTAATTTCAAACTCTTAAAATATTCTCAAGTGAAAGTTTACTTTACCACTTTAGATAATTTCTGAAAATGTCAACTACATAGTGAGAGAAAATCAACTTTAGTTCTTTAATCTGTTAAAAGAATTACAAACATTTTATTACTTTTTAAAAACAAACTAGGAAAAATGGTCTTAAAAGCTATATCATTCATTCATGAATTTAGTGAACAGATATTTGTGGAATATCTACTATGTACAAGGTACTTTACCATGAAAGCAAATACCAGAAGTCTAATATATCATTCATTCATGAATTTAGTGAACAGATATTTGTGGAATATCTACTATGTACAAGGTACTTTACCATGAAAGCAAATACCCAGAGTCCCTATTCTTATGGAAATTATACTGTTTGGGAAGACACAGATAATAAACATATATGTAAATAAATCTATACTATAGTTTATGGTGGTGGGAATTAGAAGAATAATGAACCAGGGTAATAGTACAGAGAAGATTTCGTGGAGGTCGGGGACTGCTGTATTTGATAAGGCATTTAGGGTAGGTCTCTCTGCTTAGATAACATTACAGTAGACACAAATGAAGTGAAGGAGCTGGCTATGCAGATACCTGGAGAATGAATGTTTGAGACCAAGGAAAAAGCATGGTTAAAGACCATGAACCAAGGGAATTCTTAATAAATTTGAAGATCCTCAGGAGGCTACAATGGTTGGACCAGTATTAACTGGGACCAGTATCAATTAGGAGAAGTGATGAGTTAAGATCAGAGCTATAGCTCAAATTACATGGCCCAGTGCCTTCGAGGACATGGTACAAAGTTTAAATTCTTATTTCCAGTTTGAAAAGTCAAAGGTTACCTATTTTGAGAAAAATAAAAGATTAGAAGATACAGAAACTTTAAAAAGTTTCTGCAAGTGGCAGATTAAATTGCTAAATAGAAAAAGCAGAGAATTCCAGAGATAATTACTTTCTTTTTCTTCTTCTTTAAAAAAACAAACAAACAAAAAAACCTGGCTACTTATCTGAAGACTAACTCTATGGTGAATTCCGACCTAGGCAATTTTAGTATAATAATGTTAGTTAATGAAGAAAATTACATCCCTATACACAAATTGTTTATTGTTTATGCATCCATTAGTTCATATAAATTTGCAAGGAAAAACATATCTGTATGGTCCATTCCTACCCAGGGAAACTCCTTAACTATGTTAGAAAATTACTTCTAGGATTAGTCTCATTTTACTAATCTAGGCAATAGATTTTGTATTCACCAAGGAATCTACAAGTAAAATCTCACAGCAGGTGCAGCTGCAGGTGGTGGTGAAGCTTTCCAAATACCCACTGAATCTGCCAGTGTAGAAGATCTTATGTCAGCTGGCAAATATCTCTAATGGACAGGAGTCGCTTTCGGGCAAAAAAATTCTCTTTTATGTAGAGACAAAAAGAATGCTATTAGGTTTTTGGTGGTTTTTTTTTTCTGTGTGTGTGTGTGTTTTAGTTCCAACAAATGGCAGATAGTTTTTTTTTTCCTTGCAAAAGGAGACTAAAGATTTAAAAATAATTAAATTCAAAGTATTATTTGATGATTTATGCTGAAACAGATCTGCACTAAGTTTGTAAATACTGGATAATTCATATTTTAAATGATTATAGTAATTGCTATAAATTTAATAGTATGTGTTTTGAATGTGTAACACCTAACCTGAGATATTGTGTAACTTATAGTTTTTCCCAAGATATAAGACAACACCTTCTGACTGACCTCTTGAAAGATTAGACAAAGGCAAACAAATATAGTAAAGCCCTTTAAAGGTTTACACAGGTAGAAGAAGGGGAAAGTTTAGTGCACTTAACAAGAAAAAGTTTCTTCCTGACCACTGACTGACTTTAACCACTGGGTTGTGGTGTTTGTGAGACAAGGTAGTGGGATAAAGGTCATGCACACCCCTAGGATATCTGCAGATTTAAAAAATCACACTCCCAAAGATGTGCTGTGAACTTTTCCTTCTGCCCTTTTTTTAGAATCACACATTTGAATTATCATGGTCTATTACAGTATGAACACTGCTGGCTATGCTCCATCTTTTTGCTCTTGAACTACACAGAAATCATTATTAATGCAAAAATGTGAGAAGAAACAGAAGAATCATTTCTTATCTCCTGCTCTTCATGTTGCTATTCCCTCTGGCTCCTCGGGGTCCATATTAATACAGGCACCCCACAGCCCCAGAAGGGGATTTTGTTGTTAATTTATACAAGCTACTGAAAAAATGATGTCTATCAAGTGTATCATCATGAAAGTATTTTTAATAATTATAGAAATACAAATTCTGAATGTGCTTATTAAATCTAAGATGTTAGGACACATTCTTAGGTGTTAGCAGTGATGATAGTGGTAAACCACAAAGCAAAAGAGTTAAAAATATATGAATCAGAATTGAGGAAAATCTTCCTCAACATAGAATCATTCTTTTTTTCTTTTAAAAGAGGGAGGAAAAAAAGACTAAAAATGTCATTTCGGAACCTAGGGAAAAAAATTTCAAATAGATGTGATCAATACCGAGAACCTTAAGAACAGAAATGTGTTCTTGGGATCTTAGATTGAGGTCTCATCTATTCTGGGCCCTAAGAGTCTATCAGCTTAGTTCACTTCGCTGGGAATGAACCCTGGATGGAGAAAAAAAAAAAAAAAAAAAAAAAA
>NW_007730842.1:30259-45648 GCF_000696425.1 Galeopterus variegatus | reverse complement strand
AAAAAAAAAAAAAAAAAAAAGCCTGTTGTATTATTCGTTCATAGAATTTATAAAGAGAACACAGAATATTTTAGTCTCCTGGAAGTGTTTTAAAGTTTTAAAACTTAGTTGATTCTAGAGGACATTTATTCACTCAGATTATAAAATTTTAAAAGGAGTTCAAATTTGGCCCATTAATTTTTATACCTAACGGCATAGTATCATTTAACATATCACATAAAAAGAATTGTAGAAAAGCCTTCAGGTATGTTGTATAAGTCTTAGAAAATAAATTAAAATAAAAAATAGAAAAAAAATAAGTCACTGGGGCTTAGGGTGAACTTAGAGTAAAATCAATTTTAGTATGATTAAAGAAGCATAAAAGATGGGGATGAGAAATGTGATAAGGGAGATTGGATGGTCTGGATAAAGAAAAAGAACATTAACTTATCAGCCTATATTCTCTATGAGCAGAAAAATTGCAAGCTGGAAACACACGAGACATTTTGAAAGTTACTGAGGTCCAGGTGCTAGTGATTTTCTCTCTAAACATTTATACCATATGTGCAGCAGTTTATGGGTTCTCAGTGCCCAAGGACACTTTGCAAAGAAGGAAGAAATGACATGTATTACCTAAGTTGAATATACTTATTTCAACTAGGCCATTCTTATTTAATATAAAGTACATTTTAAATTCTTTAATTTTGCTTGCTGGAAAAGATATGAATTGTATGATTATTTATTCACAATCAAAGAAGGAAGAAATGACATGTATTACCTAAGTTGAATATACTTATTTCAACTAGGCCATTCTTATTTAATATAAAGTACGTTTTAAATTCTTTAATTTTGCTTGCTGGAAAAGATATGAATTGTATGATTATTTATTCACAATTATTACAATATTTTTGTCATTTGAAGCACATTTGAAACAAGCAAAGTTAAATTCTTTACAGAACCCAGAGCAAGAGATAACACCTGCCTGTTATATGTGCAATAAGCGTTCTAGTTAGTTAAAGGCTATGACAGTTTTCTAACTCTGGTATATGCAAAAATTGTAATTTATTTTTTTTACCTTCTCTATTATCCTAAAATGATATTCTATATGTACATACTGTATTTAATATAAATATTTGCTATAAAGTATAATAATATACAGCCACTACTCAGGTCAATTAGAACATTACCAAATTTTTGCAACAACCTAAGTTCTCCTATCTCAAAATTAGCCTACATCCTGAATTTTGTGTTTGCAATTCCATATTGCTTTTGAGAATAATAAAATGGAATTCAATCAACAAAAAATTTAATTTTATCAATGATTTACTCTCCTGATATTTTTCTTTGATTTCAATGCCTAACATAAGTGATACTATTTCCAAGCCTCTGATGAAAGAGAGTTATATATAATTTTTTTTCTTTTTTATTATTTTGTAATTTTTTGAATTTTGCTAAAACTAAATGAAAAGAAAAAATTAAGGGAAAAATCACCATAAAGCAATAATTATTAACATTTGTTAAATATCATTTTAGATATTTACATGTCTATATATTGATAGGTAGACTGACAAATACACAAAAATAAAATCTTAAAATACAGTTAATTTTAAGTAAAATATATCAAATTTACATTTGACATGTAAACATAGTGCTGTGGAGTAATCAAATTGCATCCTCCAAAGTTCATATATTAGAAACTTAATTCCCACTGTAACTGTTGAGGGTGGAAAATCCTATTATGGTAATTGAAAGTTGGGGCCTTGAAGAGGTGATTAGATTGTAGGACTGTGAAGTAGTGAATGGATTGATATTGGTGGGTAGGAGCATGGCTCTGAGGGCTTTAAAAGAGCACTTGAGAGTCTTTCTTTCTGCTCCATCATTTTCAGCCATGTGAGATCCCTGCATTACTGTAAAGCCACCACCAAGAAAACCCCCACCAGATGTATTTGCAGCCTCTGAAACTATAAGCAATAAATTTTGCTTTCCTACAGATTACTCAGTTCCAGGTATTTTGTTATAAGCAACTGAAACCAACTAATACACATAGTAAAATAAATTGATACAAACCTGAGGAAATGGATAAACATTAAACACAATTTGTGAAATTCAAGATAATTTAGTACTGTATATGGTTTATCCGATAGAAATAAAAATGATTAAAACAATATTAAGGATGTTGTCATCATATTTTTTTTGTTTTTTTTTGTTTGTTTTTTAAGTAACCATTTCACTATTGGGCCATATTTATTTTCACCTTGTTATGAAAGATGAGAAAATGAGTATTCAGACTCTTCTCCCTCTTTTCACTCCAATTGCAGCAATTCTGTATTTGATTTTCCTAAGAAATTAGATTTCTTTATGTTCTGTCTGGTTGCAGATACAAACTATTTCTGGAAAGCTTTTCTGTTGTACTTTCAAATTTCTTTTTCTGTCCTATTTCTCTATTCCACTTATGAGGAAACTGAGAATTAGACCTTTTTGTCTTCCAAAACCACAATAGTTTTTATTTATTTTAAATATTTAAATGTTTTAAATTAAAAATTGTATAAACTTGCATTTAAGGTGTGCAATTTGATGATTTGTTATATTTATGTATTTTACAATATTCACCACAATAAAGCTAATTAACATATCCATCACCTCATATAGTTGCCTCTTTTTTCTTTCTTTTCTTTTTGTGGTAAAAACACTTAAGATCTACATATTAGCAAAATTTAAGTATATAATAAAATGTTGTTAACTATGATGCACACTGTTGTAAATTAGATCTCCAGAACTTATTCATATTGCTTTACTGAAACTTTCAACCCTTTAATTAACATCTCCTTATTTCTCTCTCCCTCAAGCCCCCTGTAATCACTATTCTACTCTTTTTCTAAGAGTTTAACTATTTTATATTCCACATGTAAGTGAGATCATGCAGCATTTGTCTTTCTGCCTTTGCTTTTTTAATGAAAAAAGTGTCATGTCCTCTAAGTTCATCCATATTGTTGCCAATGGCAGGATTTCCTACTTTTGTAAGGCCAAATAATATACCATTGTGTGTGTGTGTGTGTGTGTGTGTGTGTGTGTGTGTGTTTGTGAATCTGCATACACACCCATGTATATGTATGTGTACAGCACATTTTCTCTATCCATTCATCCATTCATGGACATTTAGGTTGTTTCCATATCTTGGCTATTGTAAATAATGCCAAAATGAACGTAAAAATGCAGATATCTAACCATTTGATCATCCTTGGGCAGTTGGAACTCTCTTGGTAGCAGGAGTGGCCAGCGGAGCATTTGCCCACTGCATGCAGCTAAGACTTTACAAACATAACTAGGGATTGTTCAGAGATAGGAAAATACTATAACACGATAAATTAATGACTCCCAAACTCAATCTTCTTTTACCTTATTGTGCACACTGGTGGGTAAGTTATTCCCTGAATTTCTTTACAAACATCGTACCAGAAAGCAAGCAAGTATGATTTGTAAGCAAAATTGATTTTGTATGTGAGACCTGCAGGGGTGACATATTCTTTTACTTTTCCCACGAACACTGGGTAGCCGATTTTTTTGGAAGGGTCTCAGAAAGATAGTGCATTTTGTATTAGAACAATAGACACATTCTATTAATTCCATCCGTTTTCCAGAAGAAGTATCATCATCACTGGGTATCACTGGGGAGGTTTAGGCCCCAGGTAGAGGAATTTCCTGTGAGTTTTGCTTGACACTTCTATATAGAAAATAAAGGAACACATAACTCCTTGTTATACTCATTATGTCTTTGACTCTTCCCACCCCCAAACAAATAAAAAAGCAACAAAATGGACTTTAAAGAGAGTTATACAAGAAGAAGCAAGTGAGTGGACATTTAGGCAGCAGCTTCATATATTGAAGTAAAGAAAGAAAAATTTGCTTCATTGATTGCTTGAACATACAGAGTTTACATCATTTTCCTGGAAAGTAAATGAAAGTTGCATTTTATTTTCATAAGTATCAGTATATTACAATAATATGGCAAGTGTCTTGAGGACACTTGAACTTTTTGTCTAATTTGCAAGAAATATGCCATAAAGGCTAGTGTAATCCTGTGCATAGAACAATCTTTGTGAATGTTCATATATGTTATCTCATTTAATCACTGCAATTACCAAATTAGGATGGTATTATTATATCTAGTTTTCAGGTCAAGTTAAGAGATGAGTTAAATGATTTACCTAAGGTCTCAAAAAAGGTAAAGGACAGTGTAATATTCAATTTCAGGCAACAGTGCACTGGCATATGTTTAACAACCAGTTCTCTGACCATGGGCAGTGAGAGGGATGGGGGAGGAGAGCTGATGTGTAGCATGTGACCATTTTCACGCTGTAAATACCCCACCATGTCAGAGATCAAGCGACCTACATGACATTATTGGATGGGGCATTTGAAAGAGTGGTTCTGTAGCATTATATATTATTTATACAGTAAAGATACAATAGATATAAATAGCATCAAAAATACAGAATATAGTAAAATGCACTAAAAAAGTGATGAGTTCTGAGTATTTTTTTAACTTTTCTTCTAATATAATTTAAACTGTAAGTTCACAAAGCTTAATTTTTAATTATGCATGTGTTTAACAATCTACTAGCAAAATCCCTAAAAATGTAACAATCAGCTCTCATTACCTGGTACAAGCTGGCTCCAAATCACCCTGGATGATTGTCCAACAGGTCCCAACTCTTTTCATGATGTGAGAGTTGGCTTCAGTACAGGGGTACTACATTAGAGTACAATGTAGAAAAAAGACCCTGGGGTGAACACACCTGACTTGAACCTGGCTCCAATACCCACCAACTTCTGTGATCAAGGGTAAATCCTGTCACCTCTCCGGCTACAGTTTCTGTTAAATAAGAAGGTTGATGTCCCTGGCTTTGAAAATGTGTAGCCATAAAAAACTTCTTTGTTTACTATCCTTACATTTCTTCTGTCTTGTTGAAAGCAAATGCTCCTGGTTAAAGTAGAATGTGGAGGGGCGTGGGGGGCTGCTTCTCATGTGCTTGCTGTCCCATGTGCTCCTTAGCATGCTCTAAGGAACCTCCAATTTCTAAAGTTTCTCCTGTTGCAATACTCTGAGATCGAATATATTTGGTCAAAACAATTACACAATTAGATGTTATATTACAAAACCTATTTCAAACCACATTCAAGGTAAAGTACTTATGATTTACTCATTTCTCTGAGTTGCTTTTTGTTGTCTAAACTAAACACAAAAAATGAAAGTTAATATTTCCAAACGGAACATTTGATTTCTTTCCTCCAACCTCCTTCTCTCCCAATTTCCATCCCAGTTTCTGGAGCTACCATTCAACCATTTCTAAGGATAAAACCTTGGAGTCATCCTTGATGCCTCTGTTTTTCTCATGTTTGACCTCCAATTGTCAGCAAGCTGTGTTGCTACCTTTATTTTCTCATTCATTTTTTTAAAGAAGTTATAACTTCAGTGTGCTAGGCTCAGTTCTAGGTTTTATGAATAAATAGCAAATAGAATAAAAACACTTGCTCCGAGGTAAATCCTATTCTATGGTACAGGAAGAAAGAAAATAAGCAGTAACCAAATCAAACACTTTTAGTAATAGTGTGTGTCATGTGCTAATGAATTCTGTGAAGAAATATAAAGTGGGATAAGTGGCTAGAAACAGACAAGAAGAAGTGGTGGTTTGGTAGGAGAAATTCTAAGGAGGTAAAATAAGAACAAAGACCCTAAGGAAAATGGAGAGCCTGCTATTTGGGATAGCTAAGAGAATCTTGTTCCAACACTAAGTGCTGAAATCTTGGGGTGGGACTATGCTTGGTGCTTTTGAGGAGCAGCAAGGAAGCCTGGGGGTGTGGACCTAAGAGAATGCACAGGGCATCAACAGAGGAGGGAAGAAAGAGGTATAGCAGCCACAGCTGTTGAGACTACCAGAGGAACACCCAGGATAAGAACTTTGTTTTTTATTTTGAATCTAAGTCTTAATCAGTGTTGCAACATCTTGATTAGAGTTATTTTTGTAAAGGATCACTCTTATTTTTGTAGTTTGTTGAGTAAATTTTGGGGAGGAGGACATGAAAGCAGCAAGTTCAAAGTAGTTAGATGTTTGTTAAAATAATTCAAGCAAAGATGGTGTCTTGGGGCCGACCCCGTGGCTCACTCGGGAGAGTGCGGTGCTGGGAGTGCAGCGACGCTCCTGCCGCGGGTTTGGATCCTATATAGGGATGGCCAGTGCACTCACTGGCTGAGTGCGGTGCGGGCGACACCAAGCCAAGGGTTGTGATTCCCTTACCGGTCACCAAAAAAAAAAAAAAAAGATGGTGTCTTGGATCGGTGTGGGGATAGTGATGATGCTGAGAAATGATCAGTTCTTAATTATATACTTAAAAACATACCCTACTTCGTTAGGTCTCTGCTGATGACCCTAATGTCATTTTCACGTACTCTTTTCCTTGAGTGATTTGATCCATTTATACCGGACACCTTGCTATTCCACAAACTTTCTAAAGCACCTGGCTGCTTCAAACGCTTCAAATTTGATTTTCTCTTTCTGGAACACTAGCGATCCAGGGGGTCTCATGGCTTGTTCCCTCTCACTTCAGTCAGGTCCTTTCTCAAATGTCCTCCCCCCCAAAAAAAGTATCTTCCCTGTCTGTCTTATCTAAAATACTCTAAGATACAAGCCACCATCATTCTTCATCGCTCATTTCACTTTATCAACACAGCATTTAATATCACTACTTCAAATATATCGTGTATTCATGTTGTCAATTTCCCCCAGGCCATGATAATTTGTTTTGTTCACTACTGTTAAAAATGGATCCAACTTTCTAAAACAGTGTGCCATTTCCACATTTACAAACTTTGAATCATTCTGTTGTTCCTAAAGTTCTTATTGCCATATGGCACTGATAAGTATAATGACCACATTCTGGTAAGTGTTGCCCTTCAATCACTCAGTTTCTTCTATCATTCAGTTTCTGAATTTCAAGAAGGAAAAAAAAATCCTGCAGAAACCTATATTTGGCACAGTTTGACCCTGAGATAATATCCTTCAAGTGTCTGTATTTCAGCATGCATTTTCACAGAGCCAGCTCTCTGTTCCCAGCCCAATTTGCCTGGATCTCACCTTGCTATTCTAGGCATAATGATGCAAGGCGTGAACCAGATTGACAAGGGCTAAATCGTTACTGTTGTGCTTGGCTTCTGCATGAAGGAGAGTATTGTATACACTTGAGGAGTTAGTATAAAATGTTTGCTCTTTGAGCTTTTATGCTGGGGAATTTGAGGAACACTTAGCTCAGTAGATTTTATCTGCATAAAGCCCTTTTGTTGAAAACCTGCTTCTCTCCTGCCTGTTATTAATAACCAAACAGCCCGCTTTTGTCAAAGTTGTAAAGTAGTTGCTGTTTCTCTTTCCTCTCTCAATTCCTATTATATTTCTTGGTCTTTTACCTTCCTTCTTATTTCATAATAAACCCACCTCTCTTCTTGATCGCCATCAATATCAGCTCCCATTCCATTATATGCATTTTTGATTTTGGTGAATGAGGCAGAAAATAATCTAAATAAATGAATTATACTGAGTAGATAAACTGACCATACACCCCACCCCAAACTCCCTCCTAATATGCACATTCTATTTTACTTCTCCAAGGTCATTTGCTCTCTGATTGATCTTTGCTTTCAGACAATGTGAAGAAGTTAGGTTTTGTTCTGTGTTGATTTAACCTAGGGTTTACTCTTTAAGGGGGTAGGGAGAGGCATAAAGGAGGAGAATCGGACCACAATAATGGAACCTTATTTTATTTACTAAAAGGAAAATATAAAGAAATGTGATCTTAGGCCTCTTTAAAGACTGTGCTCTCCACTAGAACATTTAGTATTTGAGAACTTGAAACATAGCTGTTGCAAATAAGATCATAAATTGTTAACGTATTTAATTTGTTTAAATTTAAATGATCAAATGTGTCCAGTGGTTATTGTATTGGACAGCAGCACGATAAGGGAAAGAGGGATTACCCTAGTGGAGTCAGAGGAAAGAGGACATAATTTTGAGTCCCACCACTTCTAGGAGATATAATTTGAAGAAATGTACACTGTCTTGAGACTTTCCCCACATAAATTGTTAACGTATTTAATTTGTTTAAATTTAAATGATCACATGTGTCCAGTGGTTATTGTATTGGACAGCAGCACGATAAGGGAAAGAGGGATTACCCTAGTGGAGTCAGAGGAAAGAGTACATAATTTTGAGTCCCACCACTTCTAGGAGATATAATTTGAAGAAATGTACACTGTCTTGAGACTTTCCCCTTAGCTTCTTATTTTGAGCTCACACTATATATTGCTAAATGTAGGAAGGTTTAAGCTAGTATAAGCCTAAGAACCTTCAGATGTGTGTGTGTGTGTGTGTGTGTGTAAGCCTAAGAACCTCCAGATACATTCTGTTACAAGGAAACATACCATTCTTGGCAAATTCTAATGTTTCCTTTAGATATGGCTAGCAGACAACTTCCTGTTTTATGTTGTTTTCATTTTCCTTTCTTTGGTTGTCCTAAGAAATGTTTGGTTTGAAACAAAAACAAAAACCTGTTAGTGAATTTATTATGTGACTCAATAACAATTTTTATTTATGGCTGTCATCTAACTTTTCTGATTTTTTTTCCTGATTACACCACCAATCCTTCTTCATGTATATCAGTCTAGAGACTTGGCTTGTTTAATATGACAATAAAAGTCAAGTAACCATAAGACTGTGACTACCATGGATGGACGGAGCAGATCCTTTCTAAGTGCTGTGTACTTGTATATAAATACCTTTCATCATGCAGGGTAGATATTATTATGCTCATCATACAGATTGGAAAATAATACATTCTTTTACTCACTACCTTACAATTTCTAGGACAAATATTTTATCTATGTAAGAAATGTCGTAAGCTCTCTACACCTAAAAGTGCACATTTTAGCAGTTATAAACTGACTTATCTGTGAAAACTTGATACTTATTAAACCTGACTTCCAGTTGTAAATTGATGACTGTAATTGAAAGTTCAATTTTTCTTTAATTTAATTGTTCAAGATATTTAGTCTCCTATTTTGTATTATAAATTTTTGTCAGGAAATTCATGGGACTAAAAGATCATCAACCCCTTTAGAATTTTTAATAAATGTTGTGCCTAACGATTTTCAAGACAAATAGAAGGAAAAAAACACTCCAGTAATCTTAGCCAAGCTGGTGCACACAATTTTTATGAACCATGTTTGTTTTACTCTGGTTGCTGAAAATGTGTTTTTATTTATTGCCTCCTTAATGATTTTATTCATTAATTTGTATTTTCCTTGATTCACTATTTTTGTGCTCATTACACATTATGTAAAGGCCCTGATAACCTATAGATAAAATAGTCACAGACCTTGTCTTTAAAATGTTCAGAATCCAGTAGAAACAATGTGAAAAATTAGAAGCACTTATTTAAGAAATACTTTTAGACCCAACCAAAATAAGATGTTTAAAATGCATTTTTCAGCAATTCATAATAATCACATTTGAAAATACTTTGTGATATTGCTGTGTCTAAATATTCTCATCAATAACCTCATAGATTTAATTTTCTGAGCCAAGGAACCGTCTATACTCACTACACTAAACTTGAACAGGACGAATGTCAACAGCAAGACTTTAATACTCTGTGGTAGTGTTTCTCAAAACTACTGACTGTAAATATGTGTCCTCTGAGTTTACATTAGGCAATTATCCACGGAAGTCAAATATCCTCAAGTAACTGAATAAAATTGCCTTTTGATTAAGCATTTTCTAAAAAGGCAGAACAGCAGCAGTCTATTTAATTTTTAAGTTATAATTACATTCTGCACCTTGATTTTTTCATTGCATTCCCATCAAATGTCTCTTTTTTCCGACACCAGTGTAAAACATTAGTATTTTAAGCCTTTCTCTTGGAGCAAGAAGATTTGGACTTAAATCTCAAGCTTCCAATATCAATTGTTGTAAAGCCATTGACAAGACAGACTTTTTTTTTTTTTTTAAATCTGTTAAATGTCAAATATCATCCTCAGTAATTCTCTTGTCTTATTTTATTTAATATACAAGTAGCCAAGGTTACATGGGTAGGTAATTGGCAGAACTGGTATTCAAATGCATAAGTTTAATGACCAAAAATGTACATTTATCTCCTCCTTCTCCTTCTGCCATTCCCTCTTTTTTTTTTTTTGCCCCCTCATTTCCATTAGGCTTATCTTTTGGCTGTCTCTTTATCACCTCTACTGGAAGTCAACTCATAAAATACATTTCTTCAAAAATAAATAAATTTACAGGCCAGGTAAAGGATTATACATTAACTTCACTCTCAATATTTTATGAAGAGCAAAATTTGTTAGGTTCACTTTTATTGAACTCTATCCAAGTGAATTTATATATTTAGTAATAGTAGAAACTCAAGATGAGATCTCCCTCACTCATAAAACTGTCCCTAAAATTTAGCAAATAAAATGTAGAACACCCAGTAAATTTGAATACTTACACTAAAAATAAAATTAGTCACTGTTTATCTGAAATCCAAATTAAACTGAACATCCTGTATTTTATCTGGAGCTCTAGGGAAAACAATCTTTCATTCACAAGACTCAGATGGTCATAGCTGTATGTTTTAAAAGAGGAAAAATAAGAAGTCAATATGACCTTTTATCATCAATCAATGGCAAAAGACTATGATGCTTTCACACATCAGAAGCTGCATATGAACTGATGTAGTTGAAGACCTGATGACGTTTACATGCCAGGGAGGCTTGTGGACACTCTTAGGTACCATGAGGATACCAGCACTGAAAGCTCCACACTGTGTGTTGCATGTCAGCTTTGGTATTAATAACCCAAATGTAGTCAGACAGCAGGTAACAGAGGAACAAGGCCTGAAATTTTAGTTCAGCATTTTATGAATTCATGAATAGTGTGGTGCCAGGTGTCTACATAGTAAAATCTGTTTTACATAATTTAAAACATTTTTTAATATTTTAGATAAATGCTTTCATGAATTAAGTGTACATTTTCCCATTTTTGACTCACACATGATCTTCATTATCATTTAGCTGCCTCTTCCAGAGAAATGACTGAGTAGCCGGACCAGCTCCCTTTCTTTCTGGATCCTTTGAAGTACTTCCCAGTTTTTTTCTTACAATTGGGTCATTTTCACTGATTGCAAATTTCTAGTGTCTCTTGCAAGTCTGAAAACTTTCTGCCTCTGTATAACCTGCTGCCTAATTCTTTCCCTGTCCCCCAGAAGTTTTATCCTGAGGCAGACATAATTTATTCTTCAATACTTATTCAAGAAGACTTTCCGTATACTTGCCAAAAAGCAAGCCCTTGCCAATTGGAATTCCTGTGTGGAGTGCTTTCAAAATCATGTCTCCCAACCAGAGGTGTAGCCAAAGAACTATCTGGGCAGCCACATTAGCTGTCATACTTTTCAAAATCGCTGGCAGGCAGCCGAGAGCACAGTCTGCCAAAACCTCCACTTCCATTTTAACCAGAGCACAGGTCCTCAAGGACGTTCTCTCAAAATCTCATAGCCACTTAGAAATGGCTCCAGCGCCTCTGCCAGTTTCCTGATTGAATGTGAGTTCCTGCTGCTTTGAAAGTTTGCTAAAGGGAAACATCTGCTTCTCTATGGGTTTGGTTCAGTTTCCATTAAGGCAGTGAGCTTTTTTTTTTTTTTTTTTTTTTTTTTGGCATTTTATGAAATGTTTTTAGCAGTTCCTATGTTTCAACCTTTAAATATAAAAGTTTCTATTTTATGGAGTTTCTTGGGGGCACCAGAAATCGATCTTTTGAGGCTAATATCATCATGTGATATTAATAAGAATCTAATCTATTGTGTGTCCTCTCCATAGTTTTAGTTTCTCCCTTTTCTCCTGATCCCCATTAGCCTTATACCCTAGACATTTTTCTACATTTTCTATGTGGAGATTCTTGATTAATCCATACATACATTAGCTGTTATTTATCTTAACTGATTATTTACTCTATAATTTATTTCTGAGTGATTTACCCATTGGCATAACTATTTGGTCCTTTGCTTTCTCATCTAAAATAAGAGACCTCTGAGACTACTAAATGACCTCAAATACTTCTTCTAATCTAAAACTCAAAGTCCATTTGGGTATCTAGAATCTTCTTTCTCAATAATATTGCAATAATATTAAGTCTATAAAATCCATAAAACATTAAATCAGCAAACAACAATAAGGGAGTATTTATGGAAGATAATTAGAATTGAAAGATAGGCTTTAGAAACTAGTTATCATCGGCTATTTGCATTAAGTGCTTTTTTTTTAAGTTCTTAAATTTGTTGTTAGATGGTTGCATTATAAAAAGTATGTGTTAAGTCATTCATAACTAAATTTAGTCCTCTGATAAATTCAATCCTCTGCTATGTCAAATACTTTCTCATCCACTCTCCTTCTTTAATAATTATTAATATGCAAATAATAATTTCCAAAACTACATCTATAATAACGTGTTCTCTTCTGGGCTCTAATCTACATATTCACACCTCTAATGGGAATTTCTGCTAAAATGCTCAATAGGCAGGAGACTTTATTTTCTTAAAATATGTGCAAACCCTCACTTATTTTCTTTTCCAGTTCTTTCTAGCATCTTTTCTGTCACTGGGAATGCTACTGCCATCCTCCAAGAAAAATATGCCAGAAACCCTTACATCATCTTTGACTTCTCTTTTTCCCTCACTTCCAACATCTAAACAGTAACTAAGTACTATTAATTTTACCTTTTCAATCTCTGATCGATCTGCCTTTTATTTATACCCTATCACTACTCTGATCTGTGCCCTGGCGATCTCACTGCCAACTTTTTAATTGGTCCTTCAGCCTCTCAGGCCCTGCTCTCTGTCTAATCCAGTCTCCAGTCAGCAGCCAGAATGTTGGTTTGTAACATAAACATTACCATGACACTCCTTTGCTTTAAATTGTCACTCCAACTTCTTTGTGACAGATGTTGAACTACTTACTGGTTTGCGGGCTTTCTTTTTGTGGCTTTTCCATATGCTGTTCTCTGAAATACTCCTATTCCACAATATAGAACCAGTTCACACTCATACTTAACACTTCTCCATCTTGCTTTGTGCCCAAGGAGGCTGATTTTGAGAGCTACATCTACACCTCCCCAACTTTTATTAGACTGCAGCTAACAGAGAGCACTGGAGAAAGGCTGGAGGGAGGGGAGTGAAGTCTAAGTATGTTTTTCTTAGGCTCCCTTTCTAAGGGATTCCACACGTTGCCTGCCTCCCTGATTTCCCGTGAACTAAGATCATGGTTCCTATAAAGCAGCACTCTCCCACAGCCCTTTCCTCCCCAGGTTTCAGTAACCTCTCCCTTCCCTTTGTCCCTCTGACCTGTCAGTGTCCTGCACCATCCCGTGTGGTGTCTTTATACATGACTCTCAGGCCTTTGAAATGGTCCCTTGATTAAATTTTCCTTAAATTACCTAATTTTAATGTTCCATCTGTGTTCCTACAGGAATCTGACTGATACTGGGATCTTGATGGAGGTCTCTGGACATAACATTCTGGAGCTAAGAGAAAGGCTGGAGCTAAAGATAGAAAGTTTTGTATTGTTGAGAGTATAACCAACACAAACAGTTTAATGTCCAGGACTGGATGAGATTTCCTTTGGAAGAAAAGCACAGATCATAAGAGTAGCTGCCTTAGACGGAGCCCTGAATCACTCTGATGCTGAGAGATTTAACACAGGGCGCTTAGTGTGGTGGTGATAGAGGTGGGGAGGGTGAGGAGGCCTATACTAGAGACCAGGAAGTGAAATAAATGAAAACTCGGGCAAGAAATCGAGAGACTACCCCTGCAACAAAATACTAAAAAAACGAAAACAACAAAGCCCAACAAAGCTTTGAAATTATTGTTTTTCCAGAGGTGTCAAATCCAAGAGCGCATTTTTAGGCTAGGCTATTCATTATATTATTTGGGCTTCTATTTTGCTAAAAAAAAAATTGTGCTGAATGGACACTTCCAACTATTTGGCATTGATTGCAAATATTACTTTCTGTGGTCAACAGTGAGGTTAATGGACTTTGTTATACTTATCACTGAAATGATTGCAGAAGATGTAGAGAGATTCAATGAATTCTTCACTTTTGATTTGTTGGAAAGCATACACTAATGAAAAACTAGCAGACCAATTAGAGAATAAACTAGACAATTAATTAAAAGATATTTGGAAAATTATGATTAAGACAGTGAGAGATGCAAAAATATTTTGATGCCTAATTAACAGGAAAAAGATAATATTTATAATCCCACTTGCATTGTCAGAAAATAGATCCTGTTTATGACAGGTCCTTTGTTTGTTTTTCTCTGCTAAGCTGTTTGATGGATTTCGAAGTTTGTCTTTTGAGGAAGGGCTGAGATGCAGAGATGAAAATAGGAGGCAGAGAAGGTGGGGTCTGCAATATATCAGAAGGCTTTGCTGTAGTTGGGGTAACCTTCCTTTAACTGAAAAATCTTTAGTAAATTGGACAGGATTTATAAAATGCATGGGTTGAGTGGACTTGTGCCTTGGTATATGTACATAAACCCATGAAGGAAAAAAGTTTTACATCCAGAGTAAAATAAAGGCTTTTAATGACAATTCAGGTATAAGAAACAATGGGAACCATGAAGACGTAAGCCCCCGAGAATTTTTAAAGTCTGAGATACAATTTTTAAATTTCACAAGCAATGTTATTGGCAAGTGAAGATCAGTGCTTAAGCCAAGTTTGTCTAAATTTCCTAGTGACAAGTAAACCCTAGCGGATAGCAGAGTTATATAAAAAGTAAGTGAAAGTTCCTGGCATGTCAAAAATGTTGGGAAGAGATAACAACTTTCTAAAAATATTAAAATAATTGGTAAGTGCAAGGTGGTTAACTCAACAGATCTGTATTGCACGTTCTGACAGGTAGAGTGTAGCTGCTGAGGACATAAATGCTTGAGTCAAATCCCCACTTTCAGCACTCTCTTGCTACATAATTTTAAAATCTTCTCTATTTCAATTTTCTTATATTTAAAATGGAGGCAATACTAATAACATCTATCTCCTAGAATTGATGAAAAGATTAAAAATTATTGTATGTAAAGCACCTACATTAGTGCTAAATTAGAATCAGCTTCATAGCAAATCCAAAATTAATATTAGCTATTATTGATGGTGATAAAAGCTAATTTAAATAGCAGTTCTGCTATATAACCTGTATTTTATTAGGAAATAATATAAGGAAAAACAGGAAAATACTTTCAAAGAAGTACAAAGTGCTGATGTGATTTCAACATATGGCAGTTTTAAGAACTTGGACCATATCTTAAAGATGTTTATCAGAAT